>NC_137892.1:63269360-63422351 GCF_963455335.1 Martes martes
TTGTTTGGAAAGAAGAAAAAAAAGAAGGGTGGAAAGGCTGGATTCTAAAGTCAAGGTTAGGAAATGAATTGTTAGTTATTTACTCAGGGTACAGAGGATGTCAGTGTGAAGGGGGGCTGGCTCTTCATAAAATGTTGGGTTTGTCAATGGGTGATAATATGCGGTTTGAAGCTTCGTGCAGGCCTTGTGCAGTGGCAGTGCTGCTCCAAGTAGTGATTCTCAATATGATTTTGAAATTAAGACCTTGCTTTGTGACAGAGACATGTTTTGTGCCAGAAAAATGTTTGAATACATGTTTTTGTTTTGCTTCTGGGGATTACATCAAACAACTTAGCCACAACAGCATAATTACAGGTGAACCGTGAATACAGGTCAGCCACTGACAGTTTGGTCTTATATCTTTTTTTTTAAAAGATTTTATTTATTTATTTCACAGAGATGACAAGTAGGCAGAGAGGCAGGCAGAGAGAGGGGGAAGCAGGCTCCCTGCTGAGCAGAATGCCTGATGCGGGGCTCGATCCCAGGACCCTGGGATCATGACCTGAGCCAAAGGCAGAGGCTTTAACCCACTGAGCCATCCAGGTGCCCCAGTTTGGTATTATATCGTGTCATACTTGGTTTTAATCAGAAATGTTCTCAAATTGTTGGGGGAAAAAAAGATTTCAAAATTTTACATGGCTTCATTTGCTAAAACCTGTAAATGGGTACCACCCAACAAGTTTGAATGCTTTGCTAATTTTATACACTCCGGAAGTAAGTACAACTGTTAAAGAAGACTCTCAAAAATTAATATATGGCTTACTTTAACTGTTTCTTCTTTGATATCCATGCCTTTTAACTAATTTTTAAAAGAATGATGTATATCTGGAAAAGATTATCAGTTCACCAGTCTTTCCATAAATGGGAACGGGGAATCATAATGTGTCTATTTTAAACTGACCAGATTATGTATATACTGAAACTCACCAATGTGCTTTTTAGGAGTGTATTTTTATAGATAACATGGCTCAATACTTACTTCAAAGCTACCAACCAAAAGATGCTATTCCATATCAACAGGCAGTGAAATGATCTAAGCAGGAGTTAGATTCAACATCAAAATTGCATTTCATGATTGTATGAAATTTCTCAGTTCTCTCAGATCTCCAAGAATACTTGGAGTAAACTAGTGAATATAGGTTAATGTCCTTTACATTCTTTGCAATCTTAGTATCTGTGGGTGGAATTAGTTCTCCTTTGCTTCTGGTAAAAACTTCGGAGGTTTTGACTTTCTTAGTGAAAGTTTTTTTTAGACCTTGAATATTTCTTTTAATAAACATGAATGGAGGGGCACCTGGGTGGCTCAGTCAGGTAAGCTGCTGCCTTCAGCTTGTGTCATAATCCCAGGGTCCTGGGATTGAGCCCCACATTGGGCTCAAGGCTCAGTGGGGTGCCTGCTTCTCCCTCTCCCTCTGCTTGCACCTCTGCCTACTTGTGCTTTCTCTTCATCTCGCTATCAAATAAATAAAATCTTTAAAAATAAAAAAAAATTAAATAAACATGAGTGGAGTATCTTTTACATTCTCAACATTTGGTATGAGCTGCAGCAAATAAAAGTAAGCCATGGTTACAGTTTTGAGGCACATCTTAAAGAGTCTTACAGAAATGGAAACCATAAACACAAGAGTGCAGTGATATATGAGTAGAGTTGTAGTCGAGGTTTGTTGAAGGTGCCTTGGGTTCTTTATAGAAAGGTTAACTACTACTGCCAAATCTTCAGAGAAGAATCCTTTTATCTTGGATTATAATGCTGAATGCCTTCTATAATATGATTCATAGATACGGAATTTCCATTAAGAAATACTTTACCCTTTTTTTAAGTGGGAGGCTGGGAAGGGGCAGAGGGAGAGAGAATCTTAAGCAGGCTCCATGCCCAGTACAGAGCCCAAATGATCCCACAACCCTGGCATCATGACCCAAGCTGAAATCAAGAGTCAGATGCTTGACCAGCTGAGCTTCCCAGGTGCCCTGACATTTTACCATTCTACGTATATTTCTGTCATACAGACACAGACTTGAATTGAGCTTTTTCTGAGCAGCATTTGATTGTATTTCTGGTGGTTCCACTTTTCCACATAGCCCTGGTTGCATAAGTACCCTGGGATACACCTACGTTATATATCCCAGCAGTTACAACATTAACTTTGACATGAACAGTGGCAAAGTGTATGTAACCTTTTAAAAAATATGACTTTTGGGTGCCTGGGTGGCTCTGTTGGCTAAGCGTCTGCCTTTGGCTCTGGTCAGGATCCCAGAGTCCTGGAATCAGTCCCCAGTCAGGCTCCCTGCTTAGCAGGGAATCTGCTCCTCCTTCTCCCTCTCCCTCTGTCCTTATTCCCCTGCTCATACCCAGTGGGGAGGGACAGAGGCAGAGGGAGAGGAAGAGAGAGTAACATTTTTAAGAGTTTCTTAAGGATTATTGCTCTTTTAATACCTACCCACTCTCTCTATAACCCAAGTTTTCATTATCCTAAACTTGTTCTGCCCTACCCAAACCCTCTCATATTGCTTTCATTCCTTCCTTTTCCCCCACTGAAACTTCTCTGTTTCATTGCCTCATCACCCAAATGTCTGTGACTAGTACTACTTATAATAATCCCCTTTTGCTTCTATAGAACTCATATAAAATGTTTGTATATGCATGTTTTATCAGAAAGACTGATAAATATTAACTAAAGAAGAGTAAGAGGCAGTCTCATATAATAAGCAGTGCATTAAATTGGGGCCTTTGGAAGACAGTTCATCTTTTATTTTTTCATTGGTCCTCAGTACCTATCAGTTAACGAAGCACATCAAAACCAACTCAATGTGATCATTAAACATATGCAAGGGATATTTAGGGGAAGGGATTAAAAAAAACCGAACAGTCCTAAATGATTCTGACAAATAACTACCCAGATCTGAGAGACATTCAAATTTATTAGTGTCTCTGCTAGTTGAAACTTAAACATAATGAGAATATACTATAGGGAAAGCAGAATTTTTGATGCCTCTCAGATCACAGATCAACCATTGAAAGATATATGCGAACAAACATATGCTATAGTTTCCGCGGATAGGTTTTATGACACAAGAATTCAGAACAGTAGGTTTTGTTTTGTTTTGTTTTTTAAGATTTTGTTTATTTATTTGACAGAGATTACAAGTAGGCAGAGAGAGGCAGGCGGGGCGGGAGTGGGGGTAGCAGGCTCCCCTCAGAGCAGAGAGCTCAATCCCAGGACCTTGAGATCATGACCTGAACCGAAAGTAGAGGCTTAACCTACTGAGCCACCCAGGTGCCCCCAGAACAGTAGTTTTTAACTAGACATCAAAATTACCTTTATTATCTGCCTATTGCTGCCATAATACATTACTAGAAACTGGGTAGTTGACAACAGTACAAATTTATTATTTTCCTATAATTCAAGAGGTCAGAAGTCCAAAATAGGTCTCATTGAGCTAAAATCATAAGGTGTCAGCATGGCTGCATTCCTTCTGGAGGCTCTCAGAGAGAATCCTTTTTCTCGCCTTTTCCAGCTTTTGGAGGCTGCCCCCATCCCTTGGCTCATGGCCCCTTCTGTCTTCAAAAAACTGACTGACTCGGTTGTTCTCACAATGCATCACTCTAACACTGACTCTCCTGCCTTTTTAACTGGTACTTATAGGAACCATATGATAACATTGGCCTATCTGGATAATCAGGAAAATCTCCCCATCTCAAAATCAGCTAATTAGCAACCTTAATTCCCCCTTACCGTGCTGCGTTACATATTCATAGATTCTGTGGGTCAGGACTTGGGATACCTTTGGGGACCATTAATCTGTATACTATCTCATCTATAGAACCTGTATGAAGAGGAAGATGACTCAGATACTCAAACCTCACCTATCGAATTACAGAGGGGAGGCAGGGTAGGGCCATGGCATTTATGGAGGTCATTCTGATGCAGAGCCAGAGCCCAATACCACACATAAGCCTGTACTGTTTGATCTTGGTGTTGATTGTACCGTGGTGATCATTCACTTATTCCTATAATTTAGACAAAAGCCTGCTGTGGAGGTTATGGCCAGCCGCCTACCCAAGCAGTTCTTATTTGTGGCAAGCAGTTTTACTTAACTCTAGTTCAGAATTACTCAAATTAGGAGCGATTTGAGGAGCGCCTGTGTGGCTTATTTGGTTGGGCATCTGACTCTTGATTTCGACTCAGGTCATGATCTCACGGTCTTGAGATTGAGCTCCACATCAGGATCTGCACTCAGCATAGAGTCTGCTTGTCTCCCTCCTGCTTCTGCCCCCCACTCACTCTCTCTCCCTCTCTCTCTCTCAAATAAATAAAATCCTTTTTAAAGAAGAGAAATTTGAAAATTTCAAGTCCGTCATATTAGATTAAATTTTGTATATTTGTATCTTCGTCCTGTTATCTTTTTGATGTTCAAGTCAGAATTTTTATTTCAAAATCTTAGCAATTTTCATTTATTAGAATAAGAATTATAATAATATTTCTCAGTGAAATATTGATACATCTCAATAGATAATGGAAACATCTCAGATGATGTGAAGTTTTATTCAGTTTTTAAAATATTTAACTGTTTACTATCAAATATAATTCTAGGCACAGGTAACTCACTTATGCTCTTAGGGCAATAGAGTTCAAAAGTTGGGTGCGTATGTGTGTGGATTTTTGTATTTCAGTGTTGTTTATTGAGTGAATAAGAGACTACTGCCAGATGTGGTGACATTTCACATTCAAGGTCTGAAAGCTGAAAAGCTTTCCAAACTGAGTTACTGCATATAAGCCTTTGGGGAAGAAAACTCACTTATACTTTTTATAAAAATTATGCAGAAACATGCAAAGAAATTATCATTGTCTAGGCTTAGCACTTCATTATTTACATGGTGCAGAAGAATAAACTCAAATTATAAAATGAAATGCTTATAAAGGTAACAATATGAAAATTAAATTACAGGAAATATCAAAATGGTATGTGGCTAATATCTTTATGGATTGAAATAGGGTCAGGAAGAGTTGTGTGGATAAATTGGGGCTTGAAATGAGCGATGTATTGAGGGTAGTGTTTAACATTTAACTAAACCATGTGACTTACTATGATAAATCACAAATAATGATTTATTGTGACTTGGGTACATTATAAAGAACAAGTGACTTCTGTGTGCAAGATTGGCAGAAAGTAAGGAGCCCACTAAAATTTAGAATTGAAATACAGTGTATTTGAGGGCTGTGCTTTTAGACTTTTTAAAGGCTTGTTTTTTCACAGTGTTTTAGGTCTAGGAATTCCTGTTCTTAACATGACAATCTTCTGAAAAGATTCAACACAAGAAGAGATGGAAAATTGTTTCATATTCTGTGATTATACCACTGGAGCTAGTTCTTTTTTATGTAAAAGATAATCAGACCTAACCTATCTCAGAGCTTACTGGCTATTTGACTTTGTATAATCTTTAAACCAAACGGTTGACTTAATATTTCCTGTCCCTGTGAGCTGGATGTGGAGAGGAACCCTAAGTGTCCAGCTATCTGCTGGTGGAGTAATGTTTAAAATGAGAAGCATAGTGGGCAGAAATAGTTTAATAAAGACAGAATAGGAGCTGAAGTTAGATTTTGTTGTAATTTAGATGGAGAGTTAACTCAAGCAGTTTTGGATGGACAGATGGTAGGAATACATTCATGTCAAAGGAAATCTTAAAATGACTTAGCTATGACTTCTTTCCTGTTTCCATTATATCTTCTTCAGTAAACTCAGAGAAAACAAGCAAAAGGTACTGCAACTCAGTGATAAGGTGGGTGGGCAATATCCTGTGTAGAAATGGTACTATGTTCTTGAAGAATTGGATTTATTTCTGGGCAGCGACCTTTTTAAAAGCAATACATCGTTCTCCATCCAACAAATGCCTGCCGTGGCCAATAATATGTTGGCATGTCCATTTTCAGCTTGTAGTACAAAATAAATGAAAGCCAAGGACATTACAATTGGGAGGGAAGAAGAACTATTATTTAAAAGCCTTTTAAATGATGTCACTATATATTCTTTTAACAACATCCTCTAAAAGCCTTTGAAAAAATAGTCCCTTCCTCCCTCAGTTGTTAACAAAGACTGTACTAGGGACTGTTCTTTAAAAGGCTGTTAAATGGTGATACTTTATTTTTTAACATCAACATCATTTAGAAACCTTTTAGAGAATAGTCCTCTTCACCCACAACTAACAGAGAGGGAAAAAAAGGACATGGGGGAAGGGATTACTTTTTTAAAGGCCTTTGGATGGTACTATCAATAAATACAGCAATATTGTTTTAAAAGCCCCTCTCCAATGGTGATTCAGCTTTTTGATACGTACTTTTAACCTGATGACCTTATGTTATCTGACAGATTGGTGTTTTAACGTTGACTGAGAACTCAATTTACTAATAATCCCAAAAATGCCTTTTCTTGAACAGTTTAAAAATCAGTTTCACATACACAATCTAATTTTATCCTCACAAGAACTCAGTGAAACAGACAGGATCTGTATAATTAGCCCCATTTTACAGACGAGAAAAACAGAAGCTAAATGAGGTTGTGATTTAGGTAAGGTCTCACCACTAATGTATGGCTGAGTTGAAACTCAAACCCAGGTCTCTTGACATCTGGTCTAGTGTCCCATCCAGCTGCCTCAGGTTACTAACCTTCATTACTTTTTTTTTAGGAATATTCTGCATTGTTCTTTTCAACATGTCAAATTCTGAGAGTTAATTCCTTATAACTAGAGTAAAAGTGGGATTCTATAATTTCAGTGCTGAAGTTGGCTATATAGATACCAGAGGTTTTATTAATACTGTACCACTGATGAAATAAAAAATGTAAAATATGTCAGAGCATAGTAGTCTTCCTCTAATGTTACAGCATTCAGACTTCTCTTGAGATTCTTTTGCTTTTCAATGTGCTTATGAAATTATCACCTGAAATCCACTTTGACATACCTAGTTTATTACAGAAGTGGTATTTTAAACATAATTCTAATCTCAATTTATTGATTTGCTTTTGAAAGTGCTTTGGCTAAGGATACTGATTCACAATTAAGATCATATTTTAAATATTATTTTTAATCTTTTATTATTATTATTAATCTTGGGAAAGAAATAATAAATACTGGTTCATCCCACTTCCTGTAGTTCTCTGAAGGAGAGAAAAAAAATCTCCCTACTAGTCGGCACAACCTATCTTTATTTTCTTTTATAGTAAGGAGTATTTTGTATTTATTGAATAACGAACTGTAGCTTACTGCTTGACAGAAATGACACTTAAAAATACTAAGTTCTAATCTTAGTTCTGCCACTGTTTTTACACTTGTGCTCATAAACACTGTCTTTAATAATAATTAAAGAACACTTCCATCTACAAAACACTTTCATATGCAGTATCTCACTATATGCTCTTAAAATCCAATGAATTAGATATGCTACCCTTTATTTTACAAATTCAAGCTCAGAGAAATTAAATGATTTGCTTCTCATCAAATCACTTGAACATCTTCTAACATAAAATCTAGTGTTTTCTTTCCTAACACTGCCAGCTGTAACTCTGCCTGACAATAAGGAAGTCATAGCCTTCATTGCTTCTGAAGAAAAATGGTTCACATGACAGAAATGGGTATAACCTGTGAATACATGAACTCTTGCCAGAATACAGTCACCTAGACCCCAGTCCCAGGACTTGATCCAGAAAAATTCATAGTCAAGTGATTTTAATGAAGAGAAGGCTGGGTCATCAGCAGGCTTTGCTACCCCAGACATGGACTCCAAAGACTCTTAGGTCTTGTGTGATAAATCAAGTTCTTCTTCCCATCCCTACCTCCTAACTGAAAAATTTAAAATATTTATGCAGAGATAAGAAAAAATATATATGTGCATATTCTTACGGTCTCAAAGGACCTATTTCCCCATCCTCACCCTATGTTAGGAATTCCTCAGCAATTTATTGTACATCTGACTGGCATCTCCGATATAAAGGCATATTTTTACCCTCTATCAGATTCAAAGAAGGCATCCCCAGAGGGACCTCTTACTTAAAATTAAAAGTAGCCATGGGGTGCCTGGGTGGCACAGTAGGTTGAGTGCTGACTCTTGGTTTCAGCTCACAGCTCAGGTTCTGATCTCAAGGTTGTGGGATTGGATCTTGGATTAGGTTCCACGCTCAGTGTGGAATCTGCTTGTAACTCACTGTCCCTCTCCCCTTCTCCAGCACTCTCTCTCTCTCTCAAAATAAATAAATAAATAAATAAATAAATTTTTTTAATTTAAAAAATAAAAACATTTAAAATTAAAGTAGCCATAATAACACTGCCTTTCCAATTTGTACATCAACTAAGATACTTCTTTTCCTTCCTCTAGGACTTTACCTAGATGAGATCCATATCCTTCTGTCCCCTGAGTTATAATTCATTTAAGTGGAAGCAGCAAAGCCAGTATTTAGATGCAATGGTCCAACCATAAAATACGTAGAACAGCTACCAATTTCTCTCATGTACTTTTACAAAGTACTGTTATATAGCCTAGTTTTTCTCTGGGAATCACCATTTGGATCTTGATGTCCTATTGGAAATATTCTCAGCCTGACCTCACTCATAATACTCTGTAATTGTCTTTGATGAAATCTTTCATTACCAGCAAGGTTGTTTGTGTGAAGCAGCTGTTGCTCTGGACCATTTCCTTGTTATCACATTCCTTCCTTCCTTCTAAGGGGCCCATCCCATCTTACTATACTGTCTTCCCTTCCTTTTCATTCTCATCTTGAGAACCTTTAATCACTACCCACATTCATTGAAAATCTTGGCATCTTTGACATCATTTCTCCAGCCCACCTTCATCCGGGAGATCTCCATGTACATTTTAACATCCTGTGCATCTGTAACCTCACAGCCTCTCTATCTGTTCAGTTCTGGTAACTTTCACCTGTACTGGATTTTAGCCACATGCTCTTATTTCAACTCTAAAATCTTATCTTACTTTCTTGGGCCTTTTATGTTCCTCAGACCCTTCACTCCTCCAAATTTGTTTAAATGTTCAGCCTAGGTTTACAACAACCTGGAAGATAGGCAGTGGTTTCCCCCATTTCACAGATGTGAAAATTGAGATTCCTAGAGCGTAGCTTTTCTAGTATCATAGGGTTTGTTAGGTAAGCGTTAGTACATTGCACAGCCAGGGTTTCATCTCTAGTCTATTTAGCTTCAAAGCCTGGCACTTTCCACCGGAGTTCGCTGAGCACATAAGGGAGGTACACTTTAAGAAAATGATTTGTTTTAAAGATTTATTGATTTTAGACAGAGAGTATGTGTGGGGAAGGGGGCAGAGGGAGAGAGAGAATCTTAAGCAGTCTCTTTGCTGAGCATGGAGCCCAATGTGGGGCTTGAACTCACCACCCTAAGACCGTGACCTAAACCGAAATCAAGAGTCAGATGCTTAACTGGGGTGCCAGCCATGCACCCCAGAAGATGATTTTTACAGGAGTGTGTGGTACAGATTGAAGTGTAAGGAACCTAAAGACAGGAGACCAAGTTACATGGGTAAGCAGAAGTAAGAAGGGAGCAAAAGATAAGGAAGGGCACCAAATTATTAATTATGGTTCAGTCTGAGAGGAATTTTACTTATTTGTCCACACAGTTTGAAATTTTTTTTTTTAAGATTTTATTTTTTGACAGAGATCACAAGTAGGCAGAGAGGCAGGCAGATAGAGAGAGGGAAGCAGGCTCCCTGCTGAACAGAGGGCCCAACGCAGGGCTTGATCCCAGGACCCTGGGATCATGACCTGAGCCGAAAGCGGAGGCTTTAAACCCACTGAGCCACCCAGGCACCCCTGAAATTATTTTTAAGAAACATGCATTACTTTTTGCTATTTTAAATAAACATTTTTTTAATGTTTCAAGTGTAAATGATACAACTAAGTGGGTGGTAGATGGGTAGGAAGGAAGAAAATGAATATAAGAGACATCAGACTAGTCAACTAATTGTTGGAAATAAAGAGGGTGTCAAAGATAATGCAAGGTCCTGAGCTTTGTTACAATGGAAGAGGGCACTAGCATTTTCTTTTTTATATTATGTCATTGATATCAGAGAAAGCAGTAAAACTACTAAGATCAGATGATTATTGCATCTGTTAGATAACACATAATTGTGTTGTACTTCTGTAAAATATTCTGGTTTTGATGAAGGTCGTTGTGATTAGTTATTGGAACCATTTTTGCTAAACTCTCTGAAAACCAGATTCAGTTTTGTTTTTGTTAGCACCCTTAAACCAAATGTCAGAAAGGAAATAAAAAAAGAATAGCAGAACATATCTGAGAATAGAATGACATATCTTTATCTGTGGTTCTGGAACTACTTTTCCATAAAAGTGTTAAGTAAAAGATCATGTGCGTCTGGATTTCAGATTTGTAAAAAGCATTATATGTATTGACATTGAAGCTTATAGGTTTACTATAAATTTGCTTATAGATTTGGAGAGGAGAAATAAAAAGATATTATAATCTCCCCCTCATCTCAATACCGATATAAACTGAATACAACCCATAATAGGGGGTCAGCAAACATTTTGTAGCAGGCCAGTTAGTAAATATTTCCAGGTTTTCAGGCCACAGTCACTCAGCTCTATCACTGTGGTACAAAGCAGGCATAAGACAATATATAAATGAAGGAATATGGCTGTATCCCAATGACAATGGCCTGGATTTGGTCCACAGGTTGAATTTGCTGATGCATGCTTAACACCATGTGTCAAGTAAGGTACTCATTAAATGTCTGTTGATAATGTATTCAGATATTTCTGCATATATATTTTTTATAATATATATTATTACCAAAATAAAGAGGTTAAAAAAGTCTCATGTTCTTCACAGTATATATTGATTAGTAAAATGAAATATGAGAAATTAACATTACTTTCTAGAATACCCAGATTTACATATATAAGGAGGAGGTTAGCTTTAGGATTATAAACCATTTATTTAAAGCAAAATTTGATGGAAAATGACATATGTTTCTTTGAGTTTATGTTTATAGTTAGAGCTAAGAGTTAAGAAAATTTGCTTCCCCCTCCTTTTTTTATTCTTTACTAAGTACTGTTGTCAATACTATGGGTTAAAGGTAAAATAGACTCCCTCTCTACAGTTAACTCAGTAAAGAAGATAATATTGTAGCTTTCTGCATTACAGCTGTTATCACTTGAGACATACATTGGTTAAAATACTAATTTTAAACACAAAACTATCTCTGTTGTACTTGTTTTCTGGTCATTTTTATAAATCATAAGTTTAAGTATATACTGCTGTAAAATAAGCCAAACAAAACCAGATGCAAAGAGAGCATTTTATATACTGCAGATCTTCATATTTTTGAAGTCCAAAAACAGAATAGATTGATAATACTTAAAAATGATTAAGTGACTAAATGTGGATTAAAGCATAAAAAGCTGGAAAACATTGTTTTATAAAGCTTTACGTGGACGTGTTATCTTTGAAATAGTAATACAGATGTTGAACAAGGTTTATTCTTAGGCACTTACTTGATATTCCATGTTTTATTTTTCAATTCTCATTTAAATTTTATAATTCAATCATTTTGAACGGCTATGTTCAAAAGAAGTTTTACAACTTTAATCTTAATAATCTCAAAAAAAAGCAGACATGCTATGTCATAAAATAACTATTAGTGACTAGTTTGTATCCTATAAATCTAACTTGAGTTGATAATATGGTCCATTACCAGCTAACTGCACAGAGTATTTTTCATTTTACACTCTTCAGTTACTTTTTAGTGAAGTGTTAAAAAATATGAAGCTTTTCTCCTCTCTAAAATTGCACGCTGTCTGTCTGTTATTAGGGAGATAACAGCTCTTATAAATGTTTCAGTAAGCGCTAAGTAGACAGTTATGTGCACTCTCATTCCACGCTTATTTGCTTACTGTAATAAACTGATAAAATATGTGTGGTTTGTCTCTGTGTATCTCCAGGCATCATGAGTCACATAGATTTCCTTTAGAAATAATGTTGTGTCTGCAGAATTGATTGGTTATTTTCATAAACCATCTAAAAGTACACAAATGACTTTTATTATTTAAACATATGCTGTGTAAAGATTTGTAGAGGATTATCTCATTGTAACTTGATGCTTTTTGTTCTGTTAACTCTGGAAGGAGGCTTTTTATTTTAGAGTTATTACAGTTACTGAACTAATTACCTCCTCAAGAATCATAGTGAGGATAAGCCATATCATTTGCTTATAATGCAGCTAGCTTTTTAATTCTTTGAACATTATAGTTAAATAATTAAATCAAAACAAATGTTTTCACATATTGTCTTTTATAGTATCCTGTTATACACGGTTTTTTTTTTTTACAAGTTTTAATATTTAATGGGAAGTAATGCTTTTATCCAAAACAGATATTCTGAGACTGATGGATTATAGCGTAGAAGTCCTTCTAATTAATAAGTTGTTCTTTGTGTGTGCCTTTAAGAAATATGGTATCTTTTTATTTGTTTATAATTGCATGTACACATAATAGAAGATTTCTAGTCAAGTCATATCCTAAAACCAACAGATATTAATATTGATAATCTCCCCTTATCACCAGAGTATGTTGCTATAAGGCTGTAGTATTTGTAGGAACAGTGTTTTAATTGAGCACCCAGCATCAAATGAAGTATAGTTAAAACCAGCACTAGAGGTATATTATCTGCAAACCTCTGT
Organism: Martes martes; assembly: GCF_963455335.1. NCBI lineage: Eukaryota > Metazoa > Chordata > Mammalia > Carnivora > Mustelidae > Martes > Martes martes. Next base: position 63,282,116 of record NC_137892.1, read on the forward strand.
AATCATTTAAAATAGTAAAATTATGCTTGAATTCTGAAAATGGGTAAAATTATGCTTTACACATTTGAACATAAAAGTGGGGAATAAATGGGATGACAGAAAATAAATACAACAAATAAGCAAATTATGTATGTAGTGTTAGAGAAGGTATTAAGTGGCTATAGAATAAGAAAAAGGGAATTAGATGGAAGAAATGCAAATGGGTTAAGCCTCATTAAAAAGGTTGCATCTGAGCAAAGATGAATCAGAACTGAGTCACTGTGAGTATGTGGAGGAAGTACATTCCAAGGAACCATTGCCAAGGACCTGTGATGGGAACATTAACGGTGTGTGGAAGGAATAGCAAGGAAATCAGGGTGGCTAGAGTGGAGTGAGTCATGGGTTCAACAGTAATTGAAAATGAAGTCAAAGAAACAACAGGGGTCAGGCCATATGGGGCCTTACAGGACTTTGCAAGGATTTTTGGCTTTTATTTGCTTAGCGAAATTGGGAGCCATTGGAGGATTTTGAACAGAGGGGTGACATGATGTAACTTTATTTTAACTGATTGATCCTGACTGTTGTGTTCAATCTGTGCTCAGTAGGGTATGAGAGTAGAAGCAAGGAGAACACTAGGAAGACCATTGGAATAATCCAGATGTGAGATGGTGGTGAATCAGAGCAGGATGGTAACAGTAGAGATAATGAGAAGTGATGAGATTTTACTTATTAGTTCATTCATGTAATTATGGATTCCTCCCTGATCTCTCCCTTAACGTGGCAGCTATGACTTTTGTGTTTTCTTAGTGTACTAAGTTTATCACTGTCATGGCATTTATCACACTAGATGATTTACGTAGTTCTCCCCAGCTAAAGTAAACTCTTTGGAGACTGGGATATTCTGTCTTTGTCTCTGTATCATAGCCCTCAGTGTAGTGGTTGGCACAACTAACTGAATAAATGTTAGTTGAAAGAGTGAGTAAATTGATAACTAATAGTTACTTTGCATTTGAAATAATGATAATGTTACTGGACAGGGAGCCTTGGAATACCCAATTCTTGGATAAGACCACCTTTTCCCCAAGATACCCGTGGGAGACAGACTCAGAGAACAAAGAAAGGCAAGGTGGTACTTTCTTATTAGCAGTGACTTTGCTCTCTAACCTCAACATAGAACTCCAGTGAGTTAGGATGGCCACATCAAGCACTCCTCTTTCCTATGGAAGATAGGACTAAGTCTTGAACCAAAGCAGGCTCTTAGGTTGAACCATATGGATTGCTAATTCAGCTGTTTTGAATTGATAGATTCATGTGGTTCAACCTAATTAGAGGCCATACTTGAGTCTCTGATCTCTCCATTCCTTAGGAAAAGGAGCAAGAAAGCATATTCTTCCATTAGAAGTTTATTGCCTGCTCCCCCAATAGCATCCTGAAATCTGACTAATCCCTATCAGTAGTTGGTTGGAGGAATTAAAAGATAGAAACCCAATTTGAACTAGCTTAAGCAAAAAAAAGGAAGGTACTAGAAGGAACCCTGGAGTATTTCCCAGAAACCAAGCTTTCAGGAAGGACAAGAATGTGTCAGATTCAAGAAGTATAGAAACCACAGATACCAGCAGGGCTCTCTGTCCCTCATCTGTGCTTTTCTTTGAAATTTGCTCTATTTCTTACAGAATGTGTCAGGAAATGTGACCAGAAACATTAAAGTTTTAAATCTCAGAATTTTAGCCATTTGAGAGAGACAGGTTTGACTTATCAGGTCCCGAACCCAAAAATCTTGGGAAAGGGACTCACCAGTTAACTGTAACCAGGTCAGGACACCTGGGTGACTCAGTGGGTTAAAGCCTCTGCCTTTGGCTCAGGTCATGATCCCAGGGTTCTGGGATTGAGCCCCGCATCTGGCTCCCCGCTCAGAGGGAAGCCTGCTTCTTCTTCTCCCACTGCGCCTGCTTGAGTTCCCCTCTCTTGCTTTGTCAAATAAATAAAATCTTAAAAAAAAAAAAAAAGAGAGAGACAAAGCACAGTTTATTACATCAGTAACAGTAGCCAGAGTAATGTCATTTGTGCCTCTTCACAAGCCCCAGTTCCCACAGGGTGACAGGATGAAGGCCCAGTGATGCCCACGTGTGGTGTGTTGCTTTACAGGACAGGAACCTCTACAGGAGAAGATCCCGATCTTTTATAAAGAGCTGGTAGCAAATCTGTCCCAACGTTGCCCTGGAAGGAGGCATTTTCCTGTTTCCAAAGGCTTTTTGCTATACAAACATCCTTGAAAACAGTTTCAGGAGCCCAGTTGTCAATACCTTTGCTCAGAAGATGTCCAAAAACATGGGAGACTGTGGGAACTTGTTTCCCAACAACAACAGAAGGGAACGGGAAAAGGAAGTATGTAACATCTGTGCCCCTAGGTGAGGAGTTGGCAAACTTTTCCTATAAAGGGTCCAGGTAGTAAATATAGTAAGCCCTGCAAGTACTCCACTGTGCCAGTGCAGAGCAAAAAAGCAACCATCAACAATATGTGAATGAATGAGTATGGCTGAACTCCAATAAAACTTTATGAAAACAGGCAGCAGGCCATATTTGGCTTGTGGGCTGTAGTTTGCAAACCCTTACCTAAGATGATCTGTTTTGTTCAAATTCATTAAATATATACTTTTTTTTCAAAGTTAGCCCTCATTTTCACAACTCAAATCTAGGTCTTTCTGTAATTTGTTACCTTTATCTTATATTTTATACAGTTAGTAAGATTATTGATATTTATAAAATGTGAAATCAAAAAAGCCATTCAGGGGCACCTGGGTGGCTCAGTGGGTTAAGCTCAGGTCATGATCTCAGGGTCCTGGGATCAAGTCCCGCATCGGGCTCTCTGCTCGGCATGGAGCCTGCTTCCTCCTCTCTCTCTCTGCCTGCCTCTCTGCCTACTTGTGATCTCTCTCTGTCAAATAAATAAATAAAATCTTAAAAAAAAAAAAGCCATTCACAGTATTTATCATATTAAAATATAAACAGCTATAGGTCATACATGTTTCTGGAATATAGATGCCTGATGTACAAAATATCAAACAAAAATCTTGCTTTCACATCAGGATTAATTGTATTGCATGTGAAAATTATTGAAGGATTTATGAAACTTCCTGGTTTTATTGGACATATTATGACCTGTGTAATTCATGTAGATAGTGGAGGAAGTTAACTTAAATACAATCTGTATGATCTTATAAAGCAGGTTTTAAAAAAATCAAACATTTCCAGTTAGCCCCTTTCTTTAGTTCAGAAGTATGCATTATTACCACGAAGTGCTACTTCTGAGACTGTTTACTGAGAAGAGAATATAGACCTCTGGTTAACCTTTGAGGACTGTCAGAATGGACCTTCTTTAGATGCTGAATTTATTAAAGAATGCTTCTTGAACTTGATAGAGTATGGATAGAATGAGTGGGGAAAATTATTTATTTCTTCCTTTGCACATCCATTAATACTTTCTAGCGATAATAATAAAGATACAGAATTCTGAGGCAGGGTAGAAAAAAATATTTGGACCATGTGTCCTAGGACTAGACTGAGAGAGAATCAATAAGCCAGTCAAGACATATTGCTAGTCTTATGTGACACAGGGTGTACCCTTCTTATATATCTAAGCCCTAATATGATGTTTTAAGTGCTGATTCCTAGCTGCTTGTAAAACGAACCCCTGCTTCTGCTCTCCTTCTCTTCTACTACTCTGCATTTGCTTCTCTCCAACTTTCAACTTTATTTCTTCATATTATGTGTTGCCCAAACTTCTATGAGTTTCATAGAGGAGAAACTGGCTGCACCAACATATACTTAATGGTTTAATGACAGTGTGTCTGTGGAACAGTGAAGAATATAAAATAAGAATTACTGTCTCTGGTATGTTATCATCTAATTAAAGGAGTAAACATAAGATACTGAAAAATATGATTATCCAGTTGAAGTCTTATTTTTAAGGTTGATTATCATAGCCTCAGTGACATGGGAATCTAAGATTTTTGCTGAATATAAATTTATAAATATATGTATATGTACCTGGGCGGTCATATACACACATACATATTCTATGTGTTTGCTTATTTTTATGATGTCCATTATATCTTTAAATGAATGTTCCCTGCCAAAGATTGGTGTCTTGGGTTATGCTACTAAACTCTCCAGAGTTTGCAAAGGAAATAAAACTTACTATGAGCAATGAAACAAAAGACTTTTGAATATAATTTTTATACATGGAAAAGAATCTAAGCTTAGAAGTGGAAGTGCTTTGAAAACTTAAAATGCTGACTGCTATCATCCTCAAAAGGCTGAAGTAGAATGTGTAGACCAGTTGCCCCATTACTTTAGATAGCCGTAATTTAAAATGTACTCAATTATTTGTTATGTTTTATAAATAAGCTCTTTTATACATTTTAAGATGATTATTTTAAATTGCTCACTCTTACGAGTTGAGCTTTTGGAGAAGGAATACTATATTTTAATGATGCTTAGAAGACATTGCTTATCATTTTGTATATATGATATTATTTAACTCTTGGATTTTTGTTGATGAATTTTAAAAAACTAGTATTATTAAGTTTTAATGTCATCAGGTATCACTGGCATGATGAACATGTTGAATAGGTTAAAATGTACTCACAATTATAATAGAAAATCTAGTTTGGGAGAGCACACTTGTTAGGAAAAAATCTTGATTAGGCCTGTTTAATTACAAATTGATTTTTTTTTTTTAAAAAAAGCTTGCCATGTCAGGTCAAGCCATATGCAGTAGTTTGACTTTGAATGGAAAGATAGCTATCACATGATTTTAGAAGGAACTGTGTTTCTTCATTTAATGTGTTCCCTCTGAATGCACTCAAGATTGAAGGGAGATTTAACTAAAAGAGGCTAAAATTCAACAGAAGGATATAAAGAGACAATTAGCCAAGAAAATACTGGTGGGTTGGTAGGGGATGGAGTGATAAAAGACACTTTGTTTTGTCCAATAATTGAATCATATTATAGGGCTATAAGAAATAAAACAATGTGGTACTGGTTTAACAACTCAGTCAAGGTCCAAAAATGTCTCCAAGTACATAAATAATCAGAATGTTTGCATTTATAGGTCACTGAGGAAAAGCCAATCATTAAATCATGTTCAGACAATTGGTTAAGTATTTAAAGAAAATAATTAAGTATAGAGGTCAATATATGTATATCAGTTCCACACAAATTAAAAATCGCAACCATGAGAGTTCTAAAAGAAAATAAAAGTGAATAGTTACCTGAGTTCAAAGTAAGGAAGCTCTTTTTAATCATTAAAGCAAAGGAAGAGACCACCTTAAAGATAGTCTTCATTTTATGGTGAAAGAAATTCAAGGTGGAAAAAGTCCAAGGAGTTGAGTTTAGAAATGAAGGTGCAAGATGTTCATTATTCGTAGATGATAGTATCTTACAGTTCAAAAATCTGAGAAAATCAACTGACAAATTATTAAAACTAATAAGAAAATTAGTAAGATTCTGGAATGTAGTGTACCTAAGAAAAAAACTAACAAAAAAGTTTATAAACTCTAAAGAAATTGAATATACAACAGCTTATTCTTAATTAGCCACATATTATCAAAATATTTTAATATGTGTTATAGAGTACAGAAAAATTTTAATGCTGTTTTGAAGGTGGTCTCTCTACATTTTTGTATAATTTCTGACTTAATATTTATGGGTATGATGTTTGTTATTGTAGTTTATATAATACTTTAGGAAAAATAGGAGTTAAATATCATATAAGTTTTTATATTGTCTGAGAATAAATATACTTACTAATTCATCTTTATTTGTTTTTCCAATGTGCAATAGGTCAATACTCCTGTCTTTGTACCAGTGAAAACTCATGTGCTGCTTCATCGAATGAGTGGAAGAGGCCTAGCTGCACATTATTTCTTTCCAAGGCAGCCTTGTATTTTTGGTGATAAGATGGTCTCCATACAAATAACATTAAATAATACTACTGATCGGAAGATAGAAAATATCCACATAGGAGGGAAAAAACTTCCAATGGGCATGCAGATGCATGTTTTTAATCCAATAGGTAAATACTAATTTTCATTTAAAACTTTATATTTGATACTTAAATATGTTTGTTTTAAAGGGAAAATAAAATACATATTATTTTATTGACTATATTTGTCAATATAATCAGTTTATGTTTGCTTTCCCTTTTTAAACTGAATTTATCATACAAAAATGAATGCACTGCTTTGTTCTTAGTGAATCAGGTGCCAGCAATGGTGAAATGTACTAGTAGTGATGAAAAAATGCCTCTGAAGAAACAAAATTACTTCTCATTTTACTGTCATCATCTTCCCTCTGCTTCTCTTCCTGGCCAACTTCATTCCCTGCCTGGATGTAGTCTACCTTTTTGAATCCTATTTCCCCTTCCATGTTTCCTCTCACATTCCATAAATTGGAAAGTGAAGAGAGCAAAGGCTGAGAGAATGTATGCTATTCTGTTTGTCTTCCTTTCCAGGCATACACTGTAAAATTGCCCGTAGTGTATTACTAGTGTTTATACACATCATGTTTTAAAATATTTTTGATCTTCTGCTACCACTTAGAAATCTAGGTGTTTTTACATTAAAAAACAAACCCAGAAATCTCACCTTTTCCGGGAGATGAAGCACAAGATAGGACAGTCCTGGTCCTTTATTCCCACCCGCAGCACCACCAACTGACGCAGAAGGGGCTGCCACTTAGATGTACCATGTGCTTTCCAACCTCCATGCTCATCAACTGTCATTTCCTTCCATTTTTTAAGTATTTTACCAGAAATATACCTTTCAAAAATTAAGTGTAACACTTGTGTGTTACTTTGAGTTTAATGTAATAATTAGAATGTCTGCCTCTTATTTTTTCTGTTTTGTCTAAGTGAAAATGGGCCTAAAGATTAGTTGGGAGATGCTTCAGGCAATAATATCAATTAAAAAGGATATAAGGTGTCTGTTACTGATTCCTTGAAATGTTGTTTTCAGAAAGGTCCAGATAGTTCCTTTTTATAATACTTTAGGTGAGCAAAACCTTTTAGGCAGGCAACTGTGCTGCCTTTACTCATTATTTCACATAACTATTCTATTTTTCTTCATTTTTGCCTGAGCTCTTTGACATTGTTGAATTCTTTCCTATTGTTTTTATGAGTCATTCAGTAAAGGAAGTCATTATTTGTGTTATATTTTTATACAAAGGAATAAAACAATTCCTAACAGATGACATATGGTAGATATTTATAAGCAACCAAAGTAGTTAAAGTGACTTGACTTTGGATCCCACTTTTAATACACTTTTAAAAATAATTTGGTAATTAAGACACCATTTAATGAATACAGAGTGTCCTGATTTTTAGTTAATTACTTTGTGAAGTTAATATATTGGTAAGGAGTTCTAGAATATCCCAATTTGTATTCTTTTTTTAGTGCTTAAAATCCAGCATTTTTTACCTAGTTAAAAAATTAGTTTAGTTTAAGAAATGTCAAGCAGCTGATAAATGAATTGTCTGAAGGTTGAAAATGTTAGCCAAAGGTTAAAACAGTAGAACAGTATTAACTTTTCTTCGAGCTGGCATAATGAGTTGATGAGTTGACCTTTTGTTGGCCTATGTAGAATAGAAGAAATAAATATAATAAATTTCATAGTATGGCCTTAACACAGAGATAAAATATGAATATATACCATTGCTTCAGTACTAGCCATAGGCTTTTCTTTTCTTGGGCAAACTTTTATGACTGTAATGTTTTTTTCATTTTGTTGGCATTGTATTGAATACCGTCAAGTATTTCTTGTGCAGTAAGACCACCTAGTCTCTTTTATCAGTAGATTACAGTAGAGTTACAGAGTATGATATACCTTAATTAGTCCTCCAGAAACATCTTAAGAATACAACAAAGAACAAATACTGTATTTTAATGTTTTTGTGAAATGAAGGAAATAAGGCATTTATTTAATAACCACATATGTATATGTTAAGGAGTCCAACAGCTTTCTTATTTGTCACCAGTCTGTTTTCTTTTTTGTCTGTAATATGTAATGACTTTGGTCTGGATTTTCTCCTGCCCTTAGCATGAAACTGTATTTCTTGCAAGAGTATTAGAAATAATGTGTTGTCCCATTTTTCCCAAAGAGACCAAGTACATAAGAGATTTAAAATGCACATGAAAATTAGCAAGACAGGAAACAACGTGTGTTGGAGAGGATGTGGAGAAAGGGGAACCCTCTTACACTGTTCGTGGGAATGCAAGTTGGTGCAGCCACTTTGGAAAACAGTGTGGAGATTCCTTAAGAAATTAAAAATAGAGCTTCCCTATGACCCTGCAATTGCACTACTGGGTATTTACCCCAAAGATACAGACGTAGTGAAAAGAAGGGCCATCTGTACCCCAATGTTTATAGCAGCAATGGCCATGGTCGCCAAACTGTGGAAAAGAACCAAGATGCCCTTCAGCGGACGAATGGATAAGGAAGATGTGGTCCATATACACTATAGTATTATGCCTCCATCAGAAAGGATGAATACCCAACTCTTGTATCAACATGGACGGGACTGGAAGAGATTATGCTAAGTGAAATAAGTCAAGGAGAGAGAGTCAGTTATCATATGGTTTCACTTATTTGTGGAGCATAACAAATAACATGGAGGACATGGGAAGATGGGGAGGAGAAGGGAGCTGAGGGAAATTGGAAGGGGAGATGAACCATGAGAGACTATGGACTCTGAAAAATAATCTGAGGGTTTTGAAGGGGCGAGGGGGTGGGAGGCTGGGGGAGCCAGGTGGTGGGTATTACAGAGGGCACGTATTGCATGGAGCACTGGGTGTGGTGCATAAACAATGAATTCTGTTACACTGAAAAGAAATAAATAATTTTAAAAATGTTATTTAGAAAAATAAATAAATAACATGCACATGCACGCGTGCGCGCACACACACACACACAGCTTAGGCTCTGCACTATATTCACTGACTTTATGTCAACAGTTGACAAGTTTGAGTTCAGCTAGTATTTCACTATTTACTGTACAACTGTGAAATCAAAGTCAGTGGCAGCCTGTGTGATTTCTTTTTTCATTATTAATGGTATGGTATAATAGAGCCCATGTTTTTCAGCCATTTCTGTATAATCCTTTTATGTGTATAGCACTGATCCGGAAGTAGTATCCAAATACATACAACTAATTGAGTAAACTTTCCCAATGTAGTAAACTTCAAATAATATAAATCAATTATATGAATAGTTTTATGCTGATCACTTTGCTCTTGAAGCATTCATATAATAAAACATGCCATTGATCATGAGCTGTCCTCCAGAATTAGTGTGGCACTAAGCTCACGGTTAATTATCTTAAGCCTGAAGATGGTACCAAACTGTGTCAAAGACTGCTATCAACAAGGCATCTTGCAAACTGTCACTTTGTCAAATGAAATACAAGGATACACGATGTAGAGAGATTTAAAACATGAACGCCATCATGTTTTGGAGATGACAGCATTTGCCACCTGTGTGTCAGCTGCAAACGAGACCAAACCCCAATATATCTATGGCACAGAAGAAAGCATTAAGGAGTCACTAAAGTATATGAATAAACAGTGTGACTGACAGGGCTGTGAACTGATAAGGTGTAGCTCTAGGAAAAATCTAAACAAATATCATTGCAATTACTTGCTCTACAATAAAGTCAGTTTGCAAAATAAATAAATAAATAAATAAAGTCAGTTTGCTAAAGATGTAGGCAGCAAGTCTTTTGGTACTTGTGAAGCATCCTGATAAATTTTAGATTTATAAACAAATGAAATTCACTGGAATCAGCAAACCAACATACATACCACTAACAAACCAATTTTAAAATCGGCATCAAGGGGCCCCTGGGTGGCTCAGTCGTTAAGCATCTGCCTTTGGCTCAGATCATGATCCCAGGGTTCTGGGATCGAGCCCCATATTGGGCTCCCTGCTCAGGGGGAAGCCTGCTTCTCCCTCTCCCGCTCCCTCTGCTTGTTTTCCCTCTCTTGTTGTGTCTCTCTTTGCCAAATGAATAAATAAAATCTTAAAAAAAAAAAAAAGCATCAAACAGTTAATCCTGATCTTCATTGAACCTGTGAGACATAAATATACTTCTTAATATATTAAGTTTATTGAATTATTATTTGTCCCATCTGTACCATCGTTTCTGTCATGGTTAGCATTAAATGGCAAACAATACTTATCAATAAGCCCTTCGATAGTCATAGTCTCCCAGGTTAGAGTGTCCTTGCTAAAATATAACTACATCTCATTAAGATATATACAGAATAAAGGTAAATATAAAGCTACTGTGCAGTATGACTGCAATTATTCTGAAGACTTTGAACAAAGTAGAAATCTAAAGTGGATGGTTTCTGTATAAATACATAATATACACTTTATTTTTATTTTTGTTTATACTAATATATATAGCACTAATATTATATATTACCATATGTTTAATATCCCTCATGATTCTAATGCATAGCCAAACTTCGTAATCATAAGCAGAATAAAATGTTGTCTTAAGTTTTATCACTGTCAACTGAAAGGAGCTGGTATTATCTAATGAAACAGTTATTTCCCATTCTTGGTTAGTTGATAGAGGAAGCTTCAGAAATTCTAAACCTCTAGGATTCCATTTTATTATTTGTTTTCTCATGATAATCTAATTAATTTTTCCTCCAATAATTCTTTAAATAATGCAATTAGACTTATTATTTTAGTTCCTATATTACCAGTTGTCTTGGTTAATTTCTGAATACAAATTGATTTCTTCTTGCAGCTTTGCTTTAATTTGCATTTTTAAGGATTTTTATTTCCACTTGAGATTTGGGATATTGTTTAAAATTTACATTTTATATCTAGAATAAATATTCCATAGTTGTAAGTACATAATCTCTAAAAAGCAGCCAGAGAGTCCTTTATAGTACAGTTGCTCCAAACAGGAATACATTTATTTCCTTCTCACCTTCAATACCTATAAAGACAATATCATAAAACGTGAAATGATATATTTCTGAAACAGAAATACATGCAGAATTAAGTTATGGAAAAGAAAGTCTTCAAGCAGAATGTGAAATTACTTTATAATTTACTTTAATATTCTTAGTTTGAAATTATTTTTATAAGCCATCGTTAAATTTGACTGTTTTAACCAAACTACAAACATTACATAAGTTTTCAGGGTTTAGTTTGCCTCTTTTCATGTCCTCCATGTCTTCATGTCTAAATTATCTTATTTCCTAGAATCTCTCGAGCCTGAGGGATCCATTACTGTTTCAATGGGTATTGACTTTTGTGATTCCACTCAGACTGCCAGTTTCCAGTTGTGGTAAGTTCAATTGTTCTCCTGTATTTTATATTACCTGTAAAGGATAGCAGATCAAAAGCTAGGCTTTCAACAGCTTTTCTCTTTGAGAGACAAAACGTTTAAGCAAATGTGCTTTTCTTTGACAATATTTAGACTACAGTGGAATAGTTGTACAAATTGTAGTGTATGTATTTCTAGTATTTGTTACACAGCTAGCCATTACAATCTGCCATGTATGACTGAAATTCACAGTTGAAGTAACAAGCTATTGCTATATGATATTTTTAATTGGTAACTCTGTGATTTTAAAAAATTCATGAGGAAAATTCAGGAGAAATTGAAAATTTTAGCAATATTGAATAGCCCAGAGAAGATATCTTTTAAGATATCCTTTATGTTATCTTAAGCCTCTTAAGTAGAGAAATATTGATTCTGTCAGTACCTAAAACCCATACATTCTTCCCTTTTTACTCTATTTTTTTCTCTTTTACTTTAATTTACAAACTGCTTCTGATAAAACTTGAAAAAGCAGAGAGAAGTTGGCAGAGGTTTCTTGGGTGAATACTGTTCAAAAGAACCTTTCTAGGATTGGATTTTATTAATGTTATAATTTTCATGTAGTGTTTTATACATTTCTGATGAAGTCCAGAAATCATTAGCAAATTAATACAAAGCTATATTCATCCATCTTTAAGAATTATCTTTGAACTCTGACACTTTTCTGATATAGGATATGATTTGTTACTTTGATTTGAAATTGCTTTGTTTTTATTCGAACAAGTATTGAAACATTTTATTTATCTAAATTCTAGCTAGCTTACAAGAGAATTTGTTATGATAAAAATCACCGAGTTTAGGAAATAGACATTTTTAAATAAATTTATGGGTTAAATATAGTGAACTTTTTTCTTTTGCATGTACCTATTCAATTTACCAATAATTCAGGCCTAATATTGTACCATTTATTGCTGAGAACCTTCAATGATGAATATAAGCAATGTAGCATAACACATTGATTTTATGCAGATCATCACCTTTATGTTTTGGGAGGTCTGCTATATTAGTGATATATAAAAACTGATTACTTTTCCCAACATTGCCTAGTAATTGTTTATTATTTTTCTATTAGACAACACAGATCAATATTACTGACCACAAGACTATGAGTAACATCACTCTAAATAGATTTGCCTCCAACACCAGAGGTATATTCATTTTAATGATTCACCAATGTGAGCCCAATGACAAAGACCAAGTTAGGGCAAAATTAAGAACTAAAAAAAATTATTTTTCTTATCAGTTTATATATTCTATATAATGAGGTAGGGGTTCTTAAAATACTTTTCATTATAGATTTCCTCTGTAGTCCATTGGACAAGATTTGCATTTTATCTGTGATAATTAACTACAGTCCTTTAGGGATAAGTATGGAGGTAGTGTTTGATTTTTTTTTGTCCTATATTGAGGAGTGTATATGAACAATTTTTTCTCAATTTCTTTTATGCTAATTTTAGGAAAATGATGAATTTATGTTATATAGACAATAGCCTTAGCTATTATAAACACTTATATTAATATATTTTTCTATTGTGAATATATAAATTATTTTAGATTTTATTGAATGCATAAACATACTAGATCAAAAATTATTTTTTTGTATGTTCCAAAAGAACACCTTGTCTTGCATCAAATGTAATTGATCCTGAAGCAGTGTAATCACAATTACTCACTTTCTTAATTGGCCTGCCCAAAATCAGAAAATGGAAACCGATCGACAGTGTTTAAATCAATAGCTTCATAGTAGTGCTAGTGGGGGTAGGGAGATAGCAGTAATGGGTAGATCAATTGGTCTTTGATGCCAATCACTGACTGTGCCTTTTGCATAGTAAATAGCACTTTTTGCTTAGTGATGTGCTATATTAGTCTTGGTAGTTCAATAAAAAGGGGGGAAAAAGCAAGAATGGCTGATATTGAATTTTTTCCTCGAAATACATTATACAAATCGATAGGTAAAATTATGGGTAATAAGAGCATATTTGGTAAGAAGCCTTCAGAAATGCTGAGAACATGGACTGTAAGCCTTTCAGATACACTTGTATTTATTAAAAGAAACAAGAGTAAAATGATTCTATTTTAGTCTCTACATTAATTCTGTATCATTATAGTTATATGATACATATATATATAGATAGAACTATTATATGTAGTTATATGAATACTTGATAAGTGTTAATGTCTCTTTTTTTTTGCTTTGCATTTGAAATGGTCATCAAATTAAGTCCTTGATTAAATTTATTGAGATTTAAAATGTGTATAATATACATAAATATATCTCTCTAAACGTAGATGCAATGCATAAACAGTTCTCTTGCTTATAATCAGCAGATATTAGTGTGTAGCTGGTATGCAAAATAATATGTCTTGGCTCAAGTTAGAGGGCTGAGCCCTAGCATCCACCCCTCTCTTTGCCCCAAATCTACTAACAAGACAGAAACACATTCTTTAAGAATGGGTACTAGAAACAAAGTGAAAGAATGTCATTAGCTCACTAGAAATTGTGAAGAATTGTTGGCATTTAGAAAGCAAATGGGAGCACATAACCAATAACAGAGAAAATAAAAACCACAGAGCAAAACACTCACCCAAGAAAACAATGGTAGGAACAAATCTAGCAGAATATCAAGTACAAAGTAAACAAGTGAAAAGAAAAGTTAGAGGAAGACATTCATTGGGAAATCAAAGAACTGCTTCCAATCCCCAATTCTCCAACCTTACCCTACCTAGCAGTAGGCAACATTCACATTTAGTCAGAGACCTAAAAACTACTCTTTAATGAAAATGAACTACTTTCCTGGAAGGATTTTTGATGCTGATGTGGGGTCCTAAGACAACAGCAGGGTTTGAGTTTGTGGGAAGGAGCCAGAGATGATCAGAGATGAGATGAAACGCAGTTCTATCCAAGAGAGTAATATTCTCAGTTCTCTACCACTAGAGCAAAGTCACTCCTAAACCTGTTGTTGGAGAAATAAGGTCATTGCCTCTCTCCCTCCCAACTTCATATGCATGTAATCAGTCATGTCTCACCCACAAGGAAACATAAGTTAGCCCACCAGGGGAGAGGAAACCATGGTGATAATACTATATATCAAACAATTGCAGTATACTAGGCATTTTTCTAAACAATCGTGTTGTAAGTGTTAATTTATTTAATTCTCAAACAGTCCCATAAGTATTACTATCCCATTTTAGAGGTGAATAAACTGAGGAACAGTAAGAGTAAGAAACTTGTCTAAAATATAGCTGATAGGGGTTGCCTCGGGTTTCACTTGATTAAGTGCCTTCGGTTCAGGTCCTGATCCCGGGTCCTGTGATCCAGACCCACATCAGGCTCACTGCTCAGCAGGGAGTTTGCTTCTCCCTCACCCTCTTCCTCCCCCTACCCCCACTCATGTTCTCTCTCTATCGAATAAATAAAATAAAATCTTTAAAATAAATAAATAAATAAAATATAGTTAATAGATAGTGGACTTGCTGTGTGTGTTAATTAGCCAATCCTTCATTATGAACATAAATGCACAGCTTAGGAGAACCAGACTTTTGAGGGGAAGCATGTTTGAAAGGGAAGGGTCAAGGTCATTACAAAGACTCACCATGATGGGATTAGACAGTTTGAGAAAGAGAAGAGATAGCTTTAAAAATTATACTTAATCTAATATAAGAGAACACTACATCTGTAAAGCAAGAACATAGTGCTTATTCTGAAAAAGGAGCAATTAGAAAATTTTAAATATATTCTTGGAAATTTAAAAATATAGTGCCAAAAGAAATTCAGTAGATGCATAATAGAAAGCACACAGCTGAATACTGATTTAGTGTTCTGGAAGAGTGAGTCAGTGAAATCAACTGGAATAGAGAACAACAACAAAAAAATGGAAACCATGCAAGAAAGGCTAAAGGAATCAATTTGTCTAATAAATCTAGAAGGAAAGAAAAGACATAATAGAGGGAAGAAATAATTCAAGAAAATATAGAAGAAAAAAATTCCCAAGCAAAAGAAATGCACAAGCCTTCAGATTAAAATGACCCATCAAAGGTCAAGCAGGATGAATGTGATCAACAATAAGACCATATTCTGATGAAATTTTTGATAAGGAACAAGCAGTGGTAATCTCTTTCAGAGTGGAAAAAAAAGCAGCTTACCTGAAAAAGAACAAGAATGTGAACATAATTAGATTTCTCATCAGTATTGTCATCATTTCTGGTTTCCAGAAGGCAAAGAACATGACCTTTAAATTTTTAAGGAAACCAAATAGGCATTTTTCAGACAAGCAGATTCTGTCAGTTTTTATTTATTTTTATTTTTTTTATTATTAAAATAAATTTTAATAATAAACTGGAACCAAAATCTCAAAATGGACAAGTTTGAGAAGGAATGATGGTGTTTGGCAAAAGGACTGATTGGTGGCAAAAGATTAAATATGATTTAAAATATTAAAGCTACCCTCTAAAGTAATGGGAATATGAGATGTAAGAACCCCAAATAACTAGGGGTGAGAAGAAAAGGAGGGATTAAAACTTGATCAGTTTAACAAAGGAGAAGAAAAAAGCATGGAAAATAGAACACAAAATCATATGGCTAGAAGGGGCCACACATACTAGTTATCATCATTCCTATCAGTAGGATAAATTCCATTTACATTAAATATGTAAAAACAGAATTCAACATATGCTATTTATAAGAACCCCACCTTAAAAGAGAATGACGGAGGGTCACCTGAATGGCTCAATTGGTTAAGCATCCAACTCTTGATTTCAGCTCAAATCATGTTCTCAGGGTCATGAGATCGAGCCCTACATTGGGCTGTACAGTCAGCATGGAGTCTGCTTGGGATTCTCTGTTTCCCTCTCCCTCTACCTGCCCCCGCCCTTAAATAAATAAATAAATAAATCTTTAAAAAAGAATAAAAGAAAAATTGAGGATAGCAAAATGAAATCTTTAAGTATATGTGTATGTTATCAGAAAGATGATAAAAAGAAAATAGCGTGATACTAACACTAAAAAATTTTTAAAAGCACATCATATTAAGAAAATTGTCCCATTCATTGCAATCCTCTACAAGAATATAAGTTACAAACTTTTCAGTAACATAGCTTTCTAATATGTAAAGCAAAGAGTAATGAAATCCTAGGAGAAATTGACAAAGCCATTTGTTAACAAATCAAAGAGGAAGATAGATATTTAATAAACATTCAGGTAGATATAAATATATACATAACTTCACAAAATTTCAATAATTCAGTTATCTGACTTGATATAAGATATGTGTATTTGCAAAGAATTCCTTTTTTTCCTGACTACGAAAAAAAAACCATTTTTTTTAGAAAGGGTAGAATGTACAAGAAAGTTAGAAAAAACTTAAGGCTAATATGATTAGAGATTAAAAAAAAAAAAAGACATGGGGCGCCTGGGTGGCTCAGTGGGTTAAGCCTCTGCCTTTGGCTCAGGTCATGATCTCAGGGTCCTGGGATTGAGCCCCACATCAGGCTCTCTGCTCATCAGGGAGCCTGCTTCACCCTCTCCCTCTGCCTGCCTCTCTGCCTACTTGTGATATCTCTCTCTGTCAAACAAATAAATAAAATCATTTTAAAAAAAAGGCATAAGAAAGATCAGAAAAGAGGAAGATGATAAGATCTTCTGAATTATAAAATTATATTATACTCTTATTCTACAGAACTATGTTCTATAGCGGTGATTCAGAATATTTAGATGAAATAAATGGTTTCCTAGAAAAAATATGTTAGGAATAAAAATGACTAAATTGTACCAGAACTTCAGAAAAAAGATAATCTCTCTATTATTAAAACTTTTCTAGATCAGAGAAACATAAGGGAAGTATCCATGTCATTCTATAAAGCTCAGCATCACCTCAATTTTACTTTCTTTTTTAAAGATTTTACTTGTTTATTATTTACTTATTTGAGAGAGAGAAAGAGAGCTAGCACAAGTGAGGGTAGGCAGGGAGAGGGAGAGGGAGAAGCAGACTCTCCACTGAGCAGGGAGCCCCACGTGGGGCTCAATCCCAGGACCTGGAGATCATTACTAGAGCTGAGGGCAGACACTTAACCAACTGAGCCACCCAGGCACCCCACCCCTGTTTTAAAACCTGAAAGGATAGCACATGAGTGTACATACTACTTGGTTTTTTAAATTCAAATGACTTCTGGGCCGTACAAGTTACCTAATTCACATGAAATAGCAAAAGGATTCTCTTTTAAGTCAGAAAAGTAAAAGAAGGTTACCCATCTTCAACACTATTTCACATTATATGGAAGTTCTAGCTGATACAGGAAGACAAGTAAACACAGAGGTAGAAATCCTAGGAAGGAAGAGATTGAATTATCATTTTTATCCAGTATAATTATCAACATAGGAAGTCTTAGAATCAACAGAAAATCTAATTAATGAGCTTAGAAATGTGGTACAAAATCATTAAATGGAAATCATTAACATTTCTATTTAACAGGAATGACCAATTTTAAAACATTATGGATAAAATTATTCTATTTATAAGTATAGCAAAAGGAATAAATTAACAAGAAATACCTATGTGGGAATTTAAAAAAATGTACCTGAAACTTTCCTGAAGGCATGAAAAGAAGATATAAGTAAAATAATACATGTACTATGTTCCTAAGTGGGAGACAGTATTTTTTCTTCAAATTAATCTTCAACTTAGTGTGATTGTAGGCACAATTCCAGTAGGGCTTTCCAGGGAACTTGACAAATTTTTAAAATGCAACTGGAAAAGAAAATGTCATAAATCATAAAATATTATAAATTAAAAATTCTAAAAGTATTTAAATGTGATATACACAAATGTTTTCATACTCTTTGGGAGTGAATGTCTTAAATAAAATACAATATTCAGAAAGAAAAAGAGAAAAAAGATCAGGTTTAACTATTAAAAATTTTATACTTCTCTACAAAGAAGAAAAAGTCGATACCATAACAGGTGAGTGATGGTGAGAAAGTACTGCAGCATATGTAGCAGACAAAAGTTTAATAACCAGAATATGTAAGGAACTCTCACAATCAATACAAAGGAATTCAGTAGAAAGGTGGAGAAAGGCTAAGGATAGCCAGTTTACAAGAAAAGAAATACAAATGGCCAATAAACATAAGATTTTCAGCATCACTAGCAGCAGAGAAATCAAAATTAAAACATTTTACCAGTCAGATTGGCAAAAAAATTTTTTTAAAGATTTTATTCATTTATTTGACAGACAGAGACCACAGGTAGGCAGAGAGAGAGGGGGAAGCAGGCTCCCCGCTGATCAGAGAGCCTGACACGGGGCTCGATCCCAGGTCCCTGAATCATGACCTGAGCTGAAGGCAGAGGCCCAACCCACTGAGCCACCCAGGCGCCCCAGATTGGCAAAATTTAAAAATAAGTTTAGTATCTGACATTGACAGGGCATGTACTGTAATACACTGTTTATGGAACCTTAACTGACACCACCTTTTTGGGGGCAGTTTGGCACTACCAAAATGCTTAATGTTCATACTCTTCTACTTAACAATGCACTCTTCAGGGAATCAAGCCTAGGGAAACATTGCTGCTTGTGCAGAAGAAAATAGATCTAGCCAAGGGTATTAGGTAAGCATTGTTTACAGTAGAGAAGATTGCAAATGAGACTCAATAGGGAAATGCTGAAATAAATTCTGATACAACTTTATTATATATGGAGATTTTGAGTATCTGTTATGGGATTAAACACTATATTGGCTATGTTGTTTTATCTAATCATTAAAAGTAGCCTGCAAGGTAAGTTCCATTTTTCTTAACTTCATAGATAAGGAAACTTGAGTTTCACAATAGACTCCTTGTCTATTTTCTCTTACCTAGAAATTTTACCAGTTTGGATCTCATGAGTTTGTGAAATAAAACTGTACATGGTACAAGTATATGCATTACAGTTAAATATGACAGGCAGAATCTTGTATTACATTAAACTGTTATGCCATTTGAGTGCATATAACTAGGCTATTTAGAGTTGCCTAATAATAATACTTTGTTGACCTATTAATTCCAGCAGATGCACATATATTACTACTCCTTTTCACCATTCCCTATCCATGCCAACTTATTTATGTTTAGCCCTACATTCAACCAAAGGGCGATCAAAAGAAAAAGAGGTGGGAGGAAAGAGAAGGAAAGCTATAGAAAGAGAGAAGTAACCAACAAAAAAGGGCAAAATGGTAGAAAAGGAGGCACATAGAAAACTATGGAGTACATTCTAGGCCACTAATATAAATGAACACTAATAAAAAAATAAATGAAAGTAAAGTTTCCTCAAAATAAAAAGGGAGCATTCCACCAAACTGGCTTATGAAGTATGTTAAATGCTAATTATATTAGTTAGATTTTGCATTCACTTGTGTGTAACAGAAACCCAAATGGGAGTTTCTTAACCAAATGGGGTTTATTATTCTACTAATACAAGAACAGAGGTCAGCAGTTAGAGATGCTCAAGTAGCCACAGAATGCCTCCTGGGTCTTTCCAGTGGGTTGTTTTTTGTCTGTTTGTTTTTTGTTGTTGGTTGGTTTTTTCCCCCCCATATGCTTATTTAATTAGCATGTGCCTGCCAGTCCTCACAGTTACAATATGGCTGCTCTACTCTCAGGCTTCTGTCTGCATTCCAGACTAAAAAAAAGGAGAAAACAAAGTGACATGGAGGGGAACCATGTCTATGTTAGAAAAGCCAAACTTTCCCAGAAATCTCCTGCAGACTTCTGTTTATGTTTCATTGGTTGTAACTGGATTACTTGATCACTTCTAGCCACAAGAGAGGCTAAGAGGTATAGTGTTTCAGGGGGACACATTGTCTACCTGAACAAAGTCAGTTATGTCAGGTAGAATCAGCAAGTAGTATCTGCTGAATAAGCAGCAGATAGTATCTGCTAAAACAGTGTTCCAGTTTTATTTACATTTGCCACATAAGACCTATTTCGGATGACCTTCTTTTCATAGTTTTTCATACATTTCATATATAACGTTAACCATTTTACCAGCTACAGAAAATAAAATATCGTTAGCCAAAAGCAACAAAACCAAAGCATACCTAGTCAAGTTGAGTCATATATATATATTGCGGATTGCTATGGGAAAATTGCAGGATCACTTTTTCTCTCCAAAATTAAACCTGCTGCTTACCAACCTGGATTTTCATATATGCTTTAGAAGGCAAATGTTTCCCTTCTTTCCTTGCTCTCCCACCCTCCTCCCCTCTGGGAACCAGAGCTGTACAACTACGTGTGTGTGTGTGCGCGCATGTGTGTGTTTAAGATTTTATTTATTTATTTGAGAGAGACAGAAATCGAGAGATCATGAGCAGCGCTGTGGGGAGCAGGCAGGGAGAGGGAGAAGCAGACTCCCTGCTGAGTAGGGAGCCCAGTGGACCCTGGGATCATGACTTGAGCTGAAGATAGACGCTTAACTGACTAAGCCACCCAAGAGCCCCTATACAGCTACCTTTAATCAATGGCACAAATGGTATCCTTCAGGACTGTTGGAAAGGAATCATTTCATCTGTAATTAAAAAGAAAATACAAGATAATGATAGTGTAATATAATTTCACCCAGTGGTCACATTTTAACTGTATTCCTCTATTAGTGAAATATTTCTACCATGCCCTCCCTACATGTATAAATATATTTACATATATTATATATGCCATATATCTCATATATATATTATATATTTATATATATTATATATAAATGGTATATATATAAATTTTATTTGTGTGTGTGTGTCCCTATCCATTTATTCCAGCAGCCTTTACTTATTTCTTCTAATATGACTTAGCCTTCCACTATATCAGGTGTGGTCTCATCCATCACCATATCTGTCCCTTTTAATTCTAAAATACCCCCATTTCCCCTGTTCTCAGTGCTGCCCACCCTAGGAGTGCAGCCCTATATAGCAGAATAAAAAAAGTAGATCTAAAGCAGCATCATATAGCAGACTCTGGAGTAGGATAGACCTGAGTTCAGATCCCAGTACTGCCACTTGCTAGCTGTGTCACCTTGGATGTGGTATTTAACTTCTCATCAATAAGTTGGGAGGTAACAGAGGCTGCCTCTTAGGATCATTGTTAAGAATTACTAAAGTAAAACACACAATGTAAAAACCCCTGCCTAAACTATTAAATTAGATTCCTAACTAATCTACTGCTTTGGGTTTCTCCTCTCCTGCATCTTACATGCTGCCACTAGAGTTTCTGAAATACAATAGGATCATTTATTTAATAACAATGTGAAAAGTCTCTGGTAGTTTTCCTTGTTTGTTAAAGAAACATTGAAACACTTTTGTCTTAGTTATATGCATGAAGTAATCATACACTTGGTTACAAATCAGGACACATTAGAGAATAAAGGGAGACATTAACTGAACAGGATTTCATGACAACAACCACAAACTGAGACTGCCCTGGGATAAGAAGGGTGAAGGGTCACAAATGAAGATGGTATTCTTCACAGAGTGCCCCCAGCCTCATCTGCTGACATACCACACTGTTCACCATTCCCAAAACAGAGGTCTAGAATACCTGGAATGCCCCTCTCCATCCTGTTGGAAGTCCATCTCTACCTCACTCCTGCAGAATTAATCAATCCCTCTTCTGCGGACTATAATACTCTCTGCATATCTCTAATGTAGCATTTACTATTTTATAAACCTAATTGAACTCTTCCTCTCTCACTGACTTTTAAACCTTTAGGGCAGTCTCACTTGTCTTTAAATCAGTCCCCAGGTACTTGCCCAGTACATGGGGTTGGTTTGTATTCAGTAAATGTATATTGAATTAATAAATAAATTGGATTTGTGGGTTTGCCTTAGACAATCAACAGGTGAATGATTCAAAACTTTATTTATTTATTTATTTATTTATTTATTTATTTATGGCTGGTCTTTGCCTTGTTCCATCAAAAAATAAAAGGCAGGGGTGCCTGGGTGGCTCAGTGGGTTAAGGCCTCTGCCTTCGGCTCAGGTCATGATCTCAGGGTCCTGGGATCGAGTCCCCATCAGGCTGGCTGCTTGGCAGGGAGCCTGCTTCCCCCTCTCTCTCTGCCTGCTTCTCTTCCTGCTTGTGATCTCTCTCTCTCGAATAAATAAAATCTTAAATGAATAAATAAAAGGCAGCTTATAAAAATACATTCTATAATAGCATAAATACAGATTTTCTTTTTTTCTTTTTATAAAGGGTTTCTTAACCTCATGTTTGTTATTTTTTTTATCCACAGTCCCCATCTCCCTGTCCACCTTCCCACTGACCATGGAATGCAGTTCTAACATGAAAGTAGAAGTCCTTTTGGGGATAGAATCTTTCCTGATAAAAAGGAATAGTTGTGGTTGGCTCACTTATTCACTACTCTTCCATTATCACTATTTCTTCTTCAACGGAATGTAAAAGTGCTACCTAGAGATGCGGCAGCCATCTGGCAATCATAAGAATGAAAACCAACACACTAGGGAGCTGGGTCCCCAGTAGCATCTTTAAGCCATTGAATCAGCCTTTGGTAACTCCAGGATTTGTTGTATACTAAACAACAAATGTCTTAGTCTTAGTTGGATTTTCTGCTTATTTGCAGCCAAACATATTCCTCACTGATACACTCATCAACTTAACTTGAAATATGTAACCTAAAAAAATTTTTAAAGAAAGTTTAATAATTTTTTAGAGATTAGTGTCTGTCCTAAAATTAAAATCAATGCACTCAGTATTATTATTCTATCTGATATGGGTACAAAGTTGCCTTTCCTAAATCCTTCATATCCTGTCATTTGAAATAATAACTTTACCACATGTTGATCAATAATGCTAACGAAAAGCACGACTAAAAAATGAGACATTTTGTTTTTAAACAAGTTTGCAGGTGAGGTATTGCTTTATTAGCGTATATCTAAGCACAGTATGGTCACTACATTTTATTTTCTACATTTATTTTTACTAAAGACTAACTTTTTTTTAAAGATTTTATTTATTTGACAGAGAGAGCACAAGCAGGGGGAGCAGGAGAGGGAGAAGCAGACTCCCCGCTGAGCAGAGAGCCTGACACGGGGCTTGATCCCAGGACCCTGGCATCAAGACCTGAGCCAAAGGCAGACACTTAACTCACTGAGCCACCCAGGCACCCCTAAAAACTAATATTTTTAAATGGAGATCTTAACATGTAAGACTACAGCACTCCATTTTCTGCACTTTAAACACACACAGTAAAGAGAAAATATTACTTCTTTATAAACTGCATAAAGCATTCCTTTGGTAGTAATGGGTATGTGTAGCCTTGATGCTTATCTGTTAAAAGTTCTACATCATCAAGTGGTATTATTTACTATAACTACATATTTCTTTAAAAAATTGTTTTCCAATTGACATAACAGATGTATTTCTCAGCAAATAGTGTTGAAAATTTTTTCAAGCCTTTTTAGGTGTGCTAGTTAAGCCAAGATCTTATACTGTATATGCTGACATATGCTTTAATTACATTTAACTGCATAGTATTAAAGAGAATGTTTTTTAAGGATTTTGTCAGCTTTGATATGTTTTTCTCTTAGTACCAAGGAAGATTGCTTCAATGTTAATATTCAGCCACCTGTTGGAGAACTGCTTTTACCTGTGGCCATGTCAGAGAAAGATTTTAAGAAAGAACAAGGTGAGAGATTACTACAATTTACTAGAAATTGACATCCCAAATGATATGTGCTCATTCTTCTGTCTGGTCTCTAAAATAAAGTACCATATATGCATAGCCATTAACAGATGTCCGTGAATAATCTTCCAGTTTTTGCTTTACTTCTATAAAATAACCTTAAAAGTAGATGTTTGTCTACATTCCTAGCATACTTGAAAATTGATTAATATGTCTTTAAAATAATAAATTGATTAACTTTTCACTTCTGGGAGTTGTGGGTTTGTCAACCTAATGAACTCATGTGTTTTATATTAGTGAAAATGTGAGGGATTTGAGACTTACCAAAGTTCTACTGCTATAAATATTGTGTCTCTGTATTTTCTTTTACTGTAGAACTGTTTTTCGTGTCCTACTAATGTATTTCTCCCTGTACACCTTAGGGTGCCTCACCCTTCAAGAAAAGTACTAATTTTAACATCAAAATACCTCCATTTTCTTTTGACCTAATTCTATAGTAGGGAAATGCTGTGTTGCCCGGATGTATCAGAGCTGAAATATTTTAAAATATGCACCTAAAAAGAAAATATTTTCAGTAGAATGGAAGTATTACTATGTTGCACTTGCTCAAGAGTGCAGCATACCTACTAATAAAAATAAATTTTATTTTCTTATATGAATAAGGGGAAGTAACTGTGACTTGATGTGTTTAATTAAAGATTATATAAAACTAGGGCATATTTAAATGGAATAGTCAATAATTTTTTAAAGTTTATGTGAAGGTAGGCTATTTTTCTCTCTAAAGGGGTTATCATACAAAGATTCCTTCATCTTGGTGTTTGTTGAATCATATCTGTCATGCTTCCAGAAAGTACTGGGCACATACAAATACCTATACCTAAGGAGAAACACATGCTTCTTGGCACTCCATCATTATAGTGCCAGAGACCTTTTTTTTCTTTTGCTATAAGCCATTGCAGTCTACAGTGTTCCAAAGACCTGTTGTAGAAGAATCTCACAAAGAAAATTTCATACAAGATTGTAAATTAATAGTCATCTTTTATTTTCTGCCTTCTTAAGTGATAAAAAAAAAGAATGACTAAATTCCTCTTCGCATTTGCTTTTCTTGGAAGTTGATTATTACTACAGAAGAAAACCATCTTTGTGATTTTATGATTTTATTTTTCTGTTGATGAATTGATGCTTACATTTGCTATTCTTACCCTTTGCTGGCTAAAGCCTGCCTCTCTGCTTTACACCTTCTCAGCAAACCCAGGTGAGTGGCGCATAAGTGACGATTAAGGCTCTGGCACATTTGTTATTAAGGGGATATTCTTTTTTTGAAAAGTGCAGCTAGAGTATATCTAAAGCAGCAGATCATCGTATACCTTTTCTGTCCCTCAGCTTTGGTTTAGAATACTTGATATTTCGATTAAGTGTTCTGTGCTCTGCTGTGACTGAGGGATTTTTCCCTGACTAGCCATACAGAACCGCAGCGCACGAGAGAGGTGCACTCGCAGAACAGCTGTGGTCCTCTGTGGAGTTGTTGCCAAAATTCCTTTTTCTTCTGCCATTTTACTTCTATGGTTGTTGATTATTTGTCTGAATAAATCTGGCAGCTGTTTGCTATGTTTAATAGAGCAGAAAGGCTACTCTGAATAAAGCTATTTGAAAATTTGTTTATATGAAGTATTTGTAAATCCTTGCAAGTCTCTTGGCATTTCTGTATCATTCTTTCTGTCTTCCTGAATTCATTCTTTGATATGGGACTTGATGCTGGCAAATTTACTACCCTTTTAAAGAGTCTTTTCGATAGCATCTTTTTAGTTATAGATTTCAGCTGGTTTGATAATCGAGGTCTCAATTCTGAACTTTACATATGTATTTGTTTTTATACTACTCTAGGAAGAGCTTAGCTTATTTCAACAAACGATACCTAGAAAGGACTCACTCACTGAAAATCATAAACATCCGTTTCCTCAGATTTTATCAATGCAAACTTCTGGATGGTAAAATACCAGTAAATTTAAGAAGCACCTGTGTGTGTCATTGCTTGCATACATTACATAATTTTTCTACTTTAAACAAAATGAACTTAGATACTTAATACTTCATTTCACAGGGCATATATTTTAAGGCTCAAGGAATGCATTAAATGCATTAACTAGGATTTAACGGGAAAAATCATAAAGATGAAGAATATTCTATTTTTATACTAAAGATGTACATAATTAAAAGTTTGTACAGTATTAAATAAGAGTACACCTAACACATTGCGCATATTAACCTATTTTAAAATGAAAAGGGTTTTATTTCTGAGAGGCAGCCTGATCTGTCATTTTTTTCTCAGTTGTTGCATTTAGAGTTCTATAGCTAAACATGCATGTTTATAAGGTTGGTGGTCACAGTGCTAAAAGAAAGAGTGGTTTATCCAAGATATTGATGTTACCTATAATATTCGTGTTAAGAACTTTAAACCAGAAGCAGAATTTTTTTCATTGAGTTTTGAACATTGGTTGAACATGGTTAGAATTAGTTAATGATCTAGCTATAGGATGATTTTGGTACTGTAAATTTTGAGATCCTCTCAAAAAAAATTGGCTTCTTAAGGCTGGTTTAATTATTATAAGAGATATAAGTCAACTATTTATTCCAAACTGCCTTCTCTTATTTTCTTCTTATTAGAAATCTAAAACTTAAGAGAAAATTTTTAATTGTATTTTCTGACATTATTTGATAAACATTTTAGCAGTTAAGTACAGCCGATTGACCTAAATTAAGTACTCTGTCCCCCTGCCTCTCCAAAATTTAGATAAATTCTAATGAAGCAACAAATTCTATAGTCTGACAATTTTGAAATATTTTCCTGGTAACTTTACCTTTATTGTGTGTGAGCAGCCTATATGGTATCTAAAGTCTGTTTATTGTGGGAGAAACTTTTAATGATACCTTGGCATATTTTTCTTTCTTGTTAATTTGAGAATTTCTGATATATTTTCATTTAGAAAAATCTCTGGTTTAAGAAACCTAGAATGTTTACTTAATTTTATTATGATTTATGCATCCATCTTATGGTTTCCTAGCTAGCAAGATGCTAATTCTTTAAATGGTCAGACATTTACTATTTTCTGGCCCTTAACTACCACAAGCAATCATATTTGATGCCCCTTAATTAGAGCACCTTTTTTTCTTTCCAGGTTCTTTTTCCACCTCAGCAATCGAGACAATACATTTGCTTACCATGCTGCTCTCCTAAGTGTTCTTTTGCATGTAAATTAATCTTGATTCAGTTTACACTGTCATGCTGAGTGGTACAAATTGCCTATAACAATAAAACAGCATGAGTTAAAAATAAAGGGGGGTGGGAAGGCAGATTGAATGTGTGCCTTACTTGATAGGATGTTACTTTGCTTTATGCCAATACATTAGCTGACGATAATGAATCTTCTGTTCTGAAAAGCATGGTTTAGTTGATTTTTTAAATTTTACTTCAATGGAGCAGTACCTTGTCTTTTATAGACCAAGTTAGACAAACCATTAATGACAAGAGTGTTAAGGTTAAATATGAAGCAATGCATTCACTTCTCTGAGTGCTATCCATCTTTCCATTTACAGGAGCTTGACAAAAGTACTGGCTTTGTACAACATTTCCTTTAATTACATGCTGCGGGAAACAGGCTTTTAACATAAACATAGTTGCATTCATTTATTCAGCAGTTGCTCTTCAATAGAGCTTAATGGAGAAGGTTTAAATCCTAAATGAGTACACACATCTCTCAGCAGTGTTATGTCAGCAGCCACTGTGCTTTACTTAAAAGCAGTGTTTGACTGCTTGTGTAGTTTTTAAAGCTTTTGCCTAATACTGAAGTTAAACAGTCTAAGACAGAACGTAGTGTCCCCGAATTTGAAAGTGGTTAGTAAAACCTGCTCTTTGTTAAAAGCTTAGATAAGTCTCTTTACAGTGTTGGGCTTTCGAAATTTTGTGCTGCTAATCGTAGGGGTTCTTTTAAATTTCAGGTTGCATTTGCAGTAAATAACTAAATTAAATACATAGCCCTGAAGGTTCAGAGCCTTTTGGAAACATAAAATCAAATTTAACCATTTTTATAAATTTGGTAAACTACTGCGCACATATAAAATGTCTCAAAAGATTATCATTTCTGCTAGATACCATTAGATGTCGATGACTTATATCACCAGTCCAGGTAGATGGCATTTATTATAATTATTCTGGGTTTTTTAACCTCGCTACTAAATTTCAATTATTTGTTCCAAGGGTTTGGCATGTTACTGAATTTGTTCACTGAACATTTTTACATGAAATTTTGATATTAATGGCATGTTCTATGTTAACTCTATGGTTTTTGTTCATGATTTTGCTTAACTTTGTTTTTTTCTTAAATATTTCTTTAAAATGTCTCTGGAATTTCCAGATTTTCTAGATTTTCCATTTACATTTTTTCCTTTGTTTCCAAATGTTTTGCTTCAGAAATTTCGTTTGGTGTTTTCATAATTAACAGTATATTTCTGTTCACTAGGCAAATGCTATAATATTTAGGTATGAATATAATATAGCTACTTAGATACTTGTGCATTTTTTAGAACCCCATAACTGTTCAGTGACTTTCAGTCATGGCTAAGATAACTTTGATCCATCAGTTGAGGCCATTCATCAGATAATGTTGCTAGTTATTTCAGCTCACTTTGATTTGTTCTTAGGCAACATTTTGCAAGAGAGATCTCTGAATGAAAACGAGAGGAAAAAAACACATAAAAGCATACATAGTTGACATAGTCCAAATGAGTATATTTTAAAGGGACTGAAATTGAATAGAATCTTTGTGAGTCTACATTTTTATTTTATAATATTGAAAATCTGATTCATTAAGAGTTATATTCCATTGCATTTTTACACGTTTCCTACACAGTAAGGATTTTAAAATTTTTATAACATTTGTAATTATTTTAATTCTATGATAATTATCTTGAAAATTATATTCTGGAATGGGTTTTTTTTTTTAAGTTTTTGAATTTTGGCTATGAACTTGAAATCATTTTAATGTAATTTTCCTAAAGAGATTAGTAAAAGGGAGCCTTCTTTTGCTCTTACAGGAATGCTAACAGGAATGAATGAAACGTCTACTGTAATCATTGCTGCACCACAGAATTTCACTCCCTCGGTGATCCTTCAGAAGGTTGTAAATGTAGCCAATGTAGGTGTGGTCCCTTCTGGCCAAGATAATATACACAGGTAGGTTCACCAACATGTGATGTGGAGATAATTTGTATGTATATATATAATTTTCACTTCATAAATATATAATTTTCACTTCATATTTTTCCTTCAAAACAGTAACCCTGAAACCTTTATGTGCCCCCCCCCTTTGTTTCTGATGAGATATTTGATTGATTGGTTTGTGTTATGGCTCTCTTCCCTATTTATGCAATTCTTAGTACACTGGGATGGACTGTCCTGAAGGTCAGTGTACTTGTATTTTATAATAGCTTGGTGATTTGTAAAGGTACTGTTTGTGAGCTGTGGTTAAGAATTTATTCTGTTTCACCAGTCAGTGGATTTCCAGGAAGAACTGTTTTATAAAGCAGTGCAGTTGGACTTTTTTACTTGAAATGGAGGAAGTTTGGGTACCATATACAGAGTTGCTTTTCACAGCAGTCCCTTGAGACTGTTTCCAATAATAAGGAGCTACTAGAAAACCAGCATAGGGCCAAATGCAGCTTCTGTTTCTTAGACCAGATATATCTTCACCACGGAGCATTTAAGCATGAGATCCAAGTCATTTGTCCTTAAAGGTAGCAGAGAATGTGATTATTATGGTTGCCCTCTTTGTAATCTATGTGTGCCAGTAGCTTGAAATGAAAGTAAAGACAAAAATGCTCCCCTTAAACAAATGTGCGGTTATTACTTAGTACTATGTGAGCTTAAAGGAATTCATTAATTCCACCGCCATCCCACTGCCAGTAGCATACTTCTGCCTTTATCCATGTATATGGAAAATGAATTTAAAATCAGAAAGAATGCCTTCAGACCTTTAAAAAATGTTTTTGAGAAAAAATTATTTTGGGTGGGTTCCTGACTGGCTCAGCTGATAAGAGCATGGAGCTCTTGATCTCAGGGTTGTAAGTTTGAGCCCTACATTGGATGTAGAGATTACTTAAAAATAAAATCTTCAAGTTAATACAGGGGTAAGAGAAACCTCCTTATAAAAAGAGTGTTTTAGGGGCACCTGGGTGGCTCAGTGGGTTAAAGCCTCTGCCTTAGGCTCAGGTCATGATCTCAGGGTCCTGGGATCGAGCCCCACATGGGGCTCTCTGCTCAGCAGGGAGGCTGCTTCCCTTCCTCTCTCTCTGCCTGCCTCTCTCCTTACTTGTGATCTCTGTCTGTCAAATAAATAAATTAAAAAAAAAAAAGTGTTTTAGCTTTATCTGAGATCAGAGTTTTAGATTTATCTCTGCCATTACTGGGCTTGGTAATTTAAGACAAGTTATAACTTCTTATGGGCTTTAAGATCTTCATCTCTTTAGGAAGGGGTGACAGGGAAAAGAGGGGGTATTGAAATGAAAGTCTGTCTTAATCTCTGGAAGAATATTGGTCTTGGCCTCAGAGGAGCTGAGTTCAAGTCTTGATCTGCCATTATTTGTAGTTGCCTAACATCATCTACTAATTGGGACAGAATGAAAACTGCATGTGCTAATCAAAAAACAAATTTACCGTATTTTGGGGGGATTTGTTTTATTTTTAGAGAAACGTCCTTAGTTAAGTTGCAGTTTAAGTGGTCTGATGCTTCCGTTTCCTAATTTCTGGCAGCCCTATCTATCTCATATAGGGTGATAATAAAATAATAAAATGGGTATTAGGTCATCATGCTGGTACCACCATGCAGATATAACTTATCAATTACTGTTGTTCAATAGGGGAAAAAGTGAACAGAAGGCTT
This sequence comes from Martes martes, assembly GCF_963455335.1. Classification (NCBI taxonomy): domain Eukaryota; kingdom Metazoa; phylum Chordata; class Mammalia; order Carnivora; family Mustelidae; genus Martes; species Martes martes. Next base: position 63,313,091 of record NC_137892.1, read on the forward strand.
TTCAATGAAAATATTTTGGTTCTGAGTTTCCTCTTTTAATTGTTTTTCTGCTTTAAATACTTCTTACTTTCCTGGGTGATTTTCTCTAACAGAAATTCTTTGTTTTATTTATGGATACTTTGAATTATTGAAATTCCTAAAACACTAAAATATCGTACACCAACTATAACTTTTAGCTTATACAGTCTGAAATTTTACCTGACGCATCTAGTATCCAGCAATACTTCAGTCCTGTTTTAATATGTCCTTCTGTAATGTACAGAAAGACATATAGTAACCCTTATTTATGGTGGAACTTCTGATTTATTTTTTGTTTTGTTTTATATGTGGGTTAACTTTTCTGAAAGCAATGGCAGCTTTCCATATTTTTGTTTCTTAGAAGAAAACAGCCAAATTACTTTCTCAAAGCCAACTCAAAAGCTGCCTTCTTATTGGGAAATAGACTAAGAAAGACACTTAGCACAGTTGCACAATTTTTATTAGTCCATCGTTTGCCTGTAACTTGTCTTGGTGGTTTAGAGCTTAATGTCTGTTCAAGTGATTAAATTATTGTCAGTTCTTAATTATCTGTACTAATTCAGGGGAGACACACAACTAAGAACTGTTTATATTTGGCTTTGGAACGCAGAGATTGCCTCCAGACTTAATGTTTATGGTCCTCATACACATCTGCAATGTCTTGACACTTCTCTGATCCAGCTGTATGATTGGCTCTGTAACTTGGGGGAGGAACCCAAGTTACTACTGAGTCAAAGGTGAAAAACATGCCTATCAATAATTAGGATTAGGTTGTGCTGTCTTAATGTGCCTCACAAGTCTCATTAGATATAATTGAAAATGTTTGCATTTGCTCTCACAGTTAAAGTATGGCTGTGTTAATGTTCTAAATTTTAGAAAGCTTCCAGGTAATAAACACCGGGAGTTACTTGGATTTTTCATAGAGAAATTGTTAAAAATTATCAACCTGCATATGTAACAGTTTTTTGCCATTCTTTTATATTCAATAACAAAGCAAAAATGAACAATTGTTAGTAAAATCTGTACCAATGCCTTCCTTAATGTCATTTAAAATGAAATGGTAATTACTTTTTATATTATAATAACAGAAATGAACACTTTATCCCTTCATTGAGTTGTATTCATGTTGTTTGGTGTAGTGTTCAGTATCATATTATTCTCCAGAATTAATGAGTTTATATATCTAAACTTATGTTACTTAATTGCCAATAACAAAACTGAAATCCCTGTGAGCTTTTTGAATGACTCCTTTATTATTCTGTGACAGTTGCTTTTTAAGTTTATGAAGACTAGAACCAAAGCCATTCTTTTTTTTTTTTTTTAAGATTTTATTTATTTGATAGAGATCACAAGTAGGCAGAGAGGCAGACAGAGGCAGAGAGGGGGAAGCAGGGAGCCTGATTCAGGGCTCCATCCCAGGACTCCGGGATCATGACCTGAGACGAAGGCAGAGGCTTAACCCACTGAGCCACTCAGGTGCCCCCAAAGCCATTCTTGTATTTATTAATGGTAATTGATTTCAGATTACTTAAAAACAAAAACAAAACAAGTGTGAAAAGCATTTTGGATGTTAGTATTTTAAGATTGGAAATTTCAGTATGGTAAATTATTCTTGGCTGGCCTATGTTCTACTTAATCTACTTATGTTCTACTTAATCTACTTAATCTACTATGTTCTACTAAATAAAAGATCTGTAGATCTTTTATTTCTGAGAGGACTTTTTAATAAGCATCAGAGTATTCTTTCTGGCCATTCTATGAATGAAGTTTCCATTGTCTTGATTTTGGAATAATTTATTCCCACTGCTCTTAATATTTAAATAGTTTTTACATTAAATGCCAAGTTAAAAGAAGAATTAATATAAGAATTATTTGAGAAAAAGGGAATCTTCATTAATATGCAGAAGTGTGTAATAGCGTAAAGTAGACATTTTAATTGAATACATAGCAGAAAATGGTTCCTACATATCAACAGAGAATGGCCTCCATTAAGAAAAAGTCAATTAAAGGAGCACAAGTTTTATGGAATTCATTTTAAAAAACAGGAGCATTTCTTATGTTATTAACTGCTTTACGAGATCAGTAGGAAACTGTGTATCTATTGTTAGATGATATGACATTTAGTTTTTATTTTCTAAATGAGCAGTAATCTCAGAAAGCCAACCAGTAAACTATTGAGATACAACTTTATTTTCATTTCTCTGGTACTTGCTTGGTGATTGAAAAAGCTGCTCTTTGAGAACAAAACCATCCCATTGAGATCTACAGAGTTATGATCATTATGGCAACCTGCTATTTTCTAGATTACAGTTACCACGTGATAAGGGGTAATACAGAAAGAATTTAAATAAAGTCATCAAAAAAGCATTTATTAACCATGGAGCTGAACATCTTCATGTCCTGTGTTAGATATTCATATTAAAACATGTGAGAGTCTATGCATTGTAAAAGTCTTAAAGCATATTATTTAAGACAGGACTAATAAATTAATATATAAATAAAGTATATACAAAGGGCATAGTGAACAATAGTAAACCAGTATGTGAATGGACTGCAAAGAGAAAATGTTAATATTCAGTGTGTTTAGGGGAAGAGAATTAGAGACTAGCAATGGGAATCTTAGGTACATTCAGAGCCAGGAAAAATTTCCTGTGTTCCTGAGAAAGAAATCAAGTAAGGGTTTATGACTGATGTTTGTATTCAACAATGTAGAAACCGTGGTGCATTTTCTTTTCTTACATTGCTTGTCCTCTCATAAAGGTACTAATATATAGTGAGCAAAAAGCAGAAAGCTAAAAATCTGTAGTTCCAAAAACTTTAAGGCTTTTCTGTACAAAAGAAACCTGTGGAGGGTTGTACTGGGACCTACACCGGAGGACCCAGATTTGGTACATCTGGGGTATGGCCCAGGAGTCTGCATTGTAGCCAGTGGTCTAAGCAGTTCTAAGGCCAGCAATGTTCCAAAGTTTACAGTTTGAGGCTGCCTCGTATTATCAAGAGTTAATAACAGCTACATGACACATGTTAAAGCGTATTTTTCCTGTTTTTGCATTTCCTTTTTATAGATTAAGAGATGCTAATGGAGGAGATGTTCGATTCTCGGTTGTTTCTTATCGCCATCCCGTTGTGCTCCAGCAACGGTGTATTGTTAATTATATTAGTGTATTGTAGTCCTGTCTGTGAAACAGTCTGAGACCGCAAGTAGAAGTTTGTCTTTCAGCAATCCCAACCATTTCACATTTTAACCCAGTTTCCGGAATTTTGACATTCAGTAACAGTGGTGGTGTTAAAAAAGAGTTGTCATACTACCTACTCATCTTGCCCTTTCATGAACAGCAAATTGACCCTGTGAGGGAAAAATGTGATAATTTGAGTGAAAATGGAAAACCTTTTCTCTGCTGTGATTCTATTTTAGCTCTTAGCGTATTCAGTAAGGCCCAAGACAGTTTTTTTTTTTCAAGATTTTATTTATTTGACAGAGATACAGCAAGAGAGGGAACACAAGCAGGGGGAGTGGGAGAGGGAGAACCAGGCTTCCCGCTGAGCAGAGAGCCCGACATGGAGCTTGATCCCAGGACCCTGGGATCACCACCTGAGCGGAAGGCAGACGCTTAACGACTGAGCCACCCGGGCGCCCCCCAAAACAGTTTTTATTATTAATTTGTATTCAGTACTTGCAGTCCTTTCCCCACCCCATGTATCTTAATCTGTGTTTGGATCTTGTTTACTGTATCATTTCTTGAATTTGCAAATTTTGAATACGTGCAACTTATGAATAATTACAGTCTTAAGAGAATGAACATTGTTTTACTATTGTTACTTAGGTCCTTAAGTATTAGGAAAATCTGGTACTGTGGCTAGAATAGTGTATCCATAGCAACCTCGCAGTCAACTTTTTAATTTGCCAACATATCTAAACACAGTTTATTTGTTTCAGGTTTAAAATCAATAATCTTTTTATTTAATTGAAGTACATGTAAAGGACAACTTGTTTCATTTCTAGGCCTTCAGCTCATCCAGTGAATCACTGATATGATATACATGTTTAATGGTTATTAATAGGAGAAATACTGGTATATACTACCGTTTCCATCATAAGATGTCTATGCTGTGCAAGTCCATTCAATATTTTTTGAAGGCTTGTGACAGGTTTTCTTGGTGCTAGGTTTACAAACATGAATGGCGTAGGTACTTCTTGTTGGGGTCTTTGATATTTCCCTTTCTTCTGTTCTTAGGTTGCTCAACCTTTGGGCTATTGTTTTTGTTTGTTGTTTTATTTATTTTCCCCTAGTAACTGTGAAATATTTAAATACCAGGTAATTCTGAAAGACCATAATAGAAAACAAGTGTCTTGGTGCTCTAGTTTTATAAGCCCTGATACTATAGTAAACATACATCAGCTGTCTTAAAAAATTTTTTTTTGTAAACAGTTGTTAGTATAAAGATATCAGGCTTTGGTCTTTTGTCCTGTGTAACAAATTTGGAATCTCAAAGGGGGCTAAAGATTTGTGGAACGTCTTTAGAAATCAGGTCTTTCTCAGGTTGGAGATTGTCCACTAGAGGGCAGCACTGCTTTTTTATCTGCTGCTTTGATCTCTGCAAGCTCTGTGAGCAGCATTTCATTGAAAAACAAATGTGGACCTCAGCTAATTTTTACATGGAAAGCATATTTTGATATTTCAGAAATCACCAAAACTACACAGCTGATTTTGCTTTAAAGCATTCTTTATTTAAGTTTTCTTTAATTCCACCATTTGAGAGGTAATACTCTATAATGCAACAGTTTTACTAATAGGAATATATATAACTGTTTTCATGTAGAAATGAAAGAGAGGTATTCTTGATGATTTTCTTTCTGGGTTGACAATTTTATAAGGAATCAAAGAGAATGGGCTAAGAATTTATGTGTTTTACTCTTTGCCCATCCCATCCCACCCCCACCAAATAGACAAACCAAAAATGCTTTGGAATAACTGGACTATTTCATGTCTTCTTTGAGAAAGCACACTTCGAGATATATTTAGCTTTCCTGTATAAAGAAAGAGAATGCATCATTGACAAGATAGTATGGAGAATCATTTTTTTTATACCATGTTTAAAGACTAGAACAGAATACTGAGAATCCTAAGTTATGATGGTAGCTCTTTTTTTTTTTTTTAACTCTTTTCATCAGATTGTCAAAGGAAGATACTGTAATATTGCTGGCTAATTTTTTTAATAGTAGGAAAAAATACATTGCTTTGGATAAATTCCCTAAACTTGAATCACATGGAATTTTTTCCCTCAGTATTAATTCTCTTAGGTAATGGGCTAAACTTTAAAATACAATTTTATAGTCAACAAAATGGAATTTTTTTTTACAACTTGCAAGTTCTCTGTTTAAAATGTTCTGTATTAACTCAACATAATAAGGACTTATCATTTTAAATTTTTTTGGAAAACAATGCTCCAAATCATCAGGCTTTGGTATTTGATGTTAGGATGCTTATTCAAACCAGTATTTCTTATATATAATGATTGTGCGACTTCATTACACATTTGTCAACTTTGAACTAATTATTTTTATACAGCTAGGGCAGGGCACTGCATCTTGTGATCGTCTTTCTTACTAATAGGATTCTGTCTGCTTCAGCAGGCAGTAATTGAAGGCTTCGTGTACAGAGAAGGGGGGGAAAAAAAGTTTTAGCCTGAGTGGGCCATTGTCACAGCTTCTGGTAACCAGTAGAACAGAAAACATGAGAAAATTGAACTCAGAATAGAAAAATCAGAAACCAGGAAGACTACCCAAGAGAAGAAAAAGCATGTCTTAGAGCTGTTGCATTAAATGTAGCAAATACGATTCTATTTAAAAATTTTTATGTTGTGAATACCCTGGAGATTGATGCCGTCTCTCAGATAAATACTTTTTAATTCATGTTGTCCTGTTAGCATTGAAGTTGTTCAAACAATTGAGTTGTAGAATTTCTTTTCCTTCTGACAAAAACATTTATGGCCCATAGCCAGCTTCTCATAAATCTAATAAAAAGTATGGTTTAAGTGCATGAGGGAATAAGGCCATGTATTATAGATAATAAATTTATACAAATTTGTTGTTGTTATCTGAGTTTTTTTCATAATTCTGTCAGTAGTTAAAACAAATTAACTTTTTTAGAAAAGTGGTATCTTCATTTAGGTTTGGCAAGCAACTTATTTTGTCTTTTTCTTTAATCCTAAGAATTCTTACAAGCTTCAAAGATTAAATGTCAATTGCTAGAGATAATAGACAAAAAGACATGTAATGAAATGAAATACAGATATATCTAAACAGTTTCACCTTCTCAATTGGTGATTACAAACAGCGAGTGCTTGGTGGTGGAATGAAAATGAAAAATAATGAAAAATACGTAGATGGTATCCTTTTAATAACATGGAGCCCATCATACATAGGCAATACATCTTTAACTGTCATCCTCTTATTTGTTCTCATTTGTGGTGGTACTGGTGTTCGAGGTTGGTTGGCCTCCCAGAAGTCCCTCCCTGTGTTACAGCTCCATTTAGGAAGGTTTTATGTTTTTCATTGTCGGTGTGTCTTTTGAGGGAATGGGAGGTGGGGGATATTTAAAATTTTTTAAATATTTAAGGTCAGAAATTAAGAAAAAGCACCAAGTCAAGATGCTTTAAATTCCATAATGGTGCAAATTCAAGTCCACAGTTTTGGAGGGAAAAATCTTCCCTCTTCAAGTTTTTGGAACAATAATAGATTATATGCATATTAGGTAAATATGCATATTTACCTATATGCATAATTTATCAGTGCATTTTGCATATTTGAGAATGTATGTAATCCAGAATCAGAATACTTGGGTTCAAATTCCTGCTCAACCATTCACTAGCTATGTGCCCATGAGCAGGTTTCTCAACTTCCGTGGGCCTCAGTTCCCTCATCTATACTGTGATTCGCCTTGCAGAATCAAACGAGCGCCCGCTACACAAAGCACTTAATAAATGGCAGCTGTTGTTATAAGTACGGTGATCCAAAACTTCACATGCCTTCTGAAAAAGTTTGGTCACAGTGTTCTTCTTCATTTGAGGTCAAGTACGGAAGTTCTGATGTCAGCCATTAAATTTAGCATAGAAGTGTTTGACCAAGGCTGTCTTTATAATCAGTGCTTCTTATATCTGAAAGCTAGCTGTGTGTTATTAACTGGTACTCTTTCCCTAACTGTCTTTCGGTGGATTTTTAAAGCATAGCCTGTTCGGGCATTAAATGATTAAGAAATTTTGGGTGGTGGCTTTGCTTTTCATGGACCAAAACAAACCAGTTGTACTCATGCTGTGTTCCAATTAAATACATCCTTTTTGAACTGTGAAATGAGAATGTCAGAACATCTGATCTTCTAGTCTTCTGCTTTAAAACATTGCTTCCACCACTTGTGCCCACTAGAACAGAGACCTAGTTAAAAGGCAATAGCTTTCTCACCACCTAACAGATTTTATTGCTAGGACAATTTGCTTAGCATGTTACCACTGTAGTGTAAGCAAAGACCTCTTTTCTTTCAGACCTCAATTCTTAACAGTATTGAGAGTTTTGTGGTAATAGGATTTCAAAAACATGTACAAGAGACTAATTTTAATCTCTGTAAACATACTGACGTCAAAATTGACGTTTGTCTCTGCTGAATTTATATTATTGTACCATCGACTCTAAGTTTTTAATAGAAAAGAGATAAAATGTGCCTTGGGGCTGTACAACCCTGAAATTCAAGTGCTTTTGTGTCCCTATTCAGACATAATCTCCTTCTCTGCAGTCCCAAGGCACAAGTGTTAAGTAAATAAAGGGACTAATAAGACTATTGTTTACATAATTATAACCCTGTCAGACATAGGGACCTCTCTTGAAATATGTGTTAAATGAAGATTTGATGATGACCAGATCTGTGGGGGAAAAAAGTTACATAAGTGAGTAGGACAGAAGAGCCACCTAGTATCATTTGGTTTAACAGACAGACAAGGTTTAACAGAAATACAGAAACAGGATTCTCTTATGAACCAGAAGAACCTCAAAAATGTGGACAAAAGAAATGCATAAACTTTTAAGGGGTGTTAGGAAAGAGGGACCTTTGAGGGCTGGTGATTTTTGTGTTTTCTAAAAGATGGAATTAGGTATGCAGTTCCTTATGTCTTGTGTGGACATCTGAAGCGCACACAGATGTGTATAGTATGAGAGCTTTAGAAAATCTCTTTAAAAATACTGGTATGATTTCTCTTCTTAAACTGGTCACTTACACTTGCTTCTCTCAAGTAGAAAAACTGCTCTGTCGGACTCCTTCCCCGTCTTCAGTGTGTTTGGAGAGAGCAGCTTTCCATGTTTGCAGAAAACACAAAAATAAATGACCAGGAAGTCTTCTAACGTACTTTATGAACAACTCACCAGCTTACATTTTAAGATGCAACCTAAAAGTGTTGATAATATTTTCAATTATGTAAAATTAGTGTATTTGTTTTGCTTTTGAGTCATTATTCTGATTATTGTTGGGAAACTGATTTTCATGATTCTGTTTAGGTCAAAAATGGCTTGTTAGGTTTTGAAAAAAAAGACTTGAATGTGTTATAAGATCTTGATGTCATTTTTTTAAAACTCAAAAAAGAAATTACTTTTCATTTAAAGAGAATCTGCTTCCTGCTTAAGTGGCTAATATTTTAATTAAGTTGGGAGTGAAGTTTTTCTGAGTGTCTCCTGATAAACTCCCTCTTTTATGTTGATGGTAATTAAACAGATCCCTGAGGACACCGCAGGCTCTGCGCAAGGCCCATGCTAATTGTCAGACATGAGACACTGACCAGTTGGTTTGCTCTTGAATAGTCCGCAGCGTGCTGTCAGCGCGGCAGTTTTATTTTTATGTATTGTGAGCTGTTGTCAGGGCTAACTGGGTGCCATTGTGGCTGAAGATGTTGCGCAAATTGAGGCAGATGGCTCAGATTCAGACACGTGTCATACAGAAAGGGGAAAGGGGATTGGCCCTGCAAAGTGGGGTCACAGCAGGTCACAGACCTGCTCTACACTTGTTAGTGTTTTCAAAAGCTCATGTGCGGCAACTTTGTTTTTCTCCAGTCATCCCTGCAATCAAACCCCCTCCCCCCCCCCCAAAATGCGTGGAACATGCTCCATGTGGAAAATGGAGGCCTAGGAGGGTACCATCCTCTTCCTTCACGTCTCTGGGGCTCAACTGTGCGTGCAGAATGAATTAGCAGGATTGACAGAAGTTCATTGTGCCTCCAACGGCTTTTCAGTCAATTGCAGTGCTTAAAAGGCTAGTTTTGCTTTTATAATTCCATGTAATTAGTAGATTCTTCATGTCTTGGAATTTAGTAATGGAGCCTTAGACCTCAACTTTCCTCTATTCTAAAGCAAAAAGAAGTATCTGACATCCCAAACATTAAAAAAAAATCTAAAAAGAAGGACTGTGGTGTTATACCTGGCTGTCATGTGATTTTGTTACATGTCATCATCAACATTAGAGATTGAATTTGAATATTTTAACATGCATGCGTGAATTTTTGAAATGATATGAGTTTTATAATGTCCATAAAATTACCTAACTTCTTGCATAATCATTTTCACATATGAGGAATTAAAATTTCAAGCTCGTAGCTTTTCTTAATATGTTAAAAATAAAAATACAGTGGTTTATTTTAAATGGCCCTATGCATGGTGAAATGTTAAATATCAAATGAATGACTCCCAAATACAAATTAATGGAGAATTATTCACATATATCTGTTGTCCAAACTAATAAGTAAAATAGACTTCCTCTTCTCGTTCTGTTCTACCAGTGCACTAAAATTACCTGCCTGTGGTAAGCATGGTGCTGGGCAGTTTATTGATTTTTCAGAAGAATGCTTGGCTTTGGGTTTTTGGCAGTAGGGAACCTGTAAGAAATTACTGAGAAAAAAATTATTTTAAACCAATTTGAATCTGTGCTGTCTCCTTTCCCCCATCCCCCTCCCATGATAAAAGTCCTCTCCTTTTTTTTCCTTCAGGTTTGCAGCTAAAACTGTGCACAGTGGGTCATTGATGCTCATCACAGTGGAGCTGAAGGAAGGCTCTACAGCCCAGCTTATCATCAACACTGAGAGAACCGTGATCGGTTCTGTTCTGCTGCGGGAGCTGAAGCCTGTCCTGTCCCAGGGGTAACCTGCTTACATCTGGACTTCAGAATCTGGCACAGAACAAAAGTGCCTGGCATCCACTACTGCTGCCTTTCATTTATAATAATAGCCCTTCCATCTGGCAGCGGGGGAAGAATACACTCTTGACATTCTTGTCTCCTGCTTTAGAATGCTAGTGTGTATCTATCATGTATGCAATACTTTCCCCCTTTTCGCTTTGCTAACCAAAGAACATATATTTTACTGTCAGTTTTCTCAACTCTTGAATCCATGTGGCATTTTCTCTGTCCTGCTACTTCTTCTGGCCTTCTCCTCATCCTTCTCTTTTTTCACAACGATGGACAGGAATTGGGTATTTTAAGTTCATTTGGAAATCACCCTCCCTCCCGGTGTAAACAAAAGTTAGCCTAGAAATAGTCTAAATGGCCTCTCAGCTTGATATCTGAAAATTGGGGTAGCATACTTTTTAGAATTAAATACAAAACAACAAGATCTCTGCAAAATTTTGTTCTACGAATTTCCTGGTATTGTAATCGGTCATTGACAACGCTTGTCATGAAATCATCTCTGAATAATAAACTAGCATATGAATAACATGTGTCTTTGCATTTTTAATGAGAAACTGTGTGTAATCCCAAAGTTCATAGGCTGATGTTTCTTTATTTTAAAGTAAATGGTTTGAGTGTTATATTCTGCAAAGAAGAAATCAATGGGGGTTAGTTAGTAAAAGAAAAACCATTTTCAAATTCAGGTAGATATTCTAATTGTGTTATAGAGTAGTTAACTCTAAGAAAAAAAAGTTGGTATATTTAATAACAACAACAAAAATCATCATGTTGTGAAATAAAATGTCTCTTTCTGTGCAATCTTGATTAGTAGAGATCAGATTATAAGGTGTATTACACCTGCTGAATAAATTCTTTTTATCTCATTGTTCCTTTACAAGTGTTGATGCCCAACTTAGATGGACAGAAATACCTTTGGAAACTAACCAGTGTAAACCTCATTGTAGAAATTTTAAAAACCAGTTACTTAATCATCATATTCACCCTTTTGCCCAGAGTATTTATTTTGGTTGCTGACTTAGACAAGTCACTGTTTCTAGTAAGATTGTTCTATGACCAGGAAACTGTTTTCTAAGTCTTTTATGCCTTTTTAAAACCAGTTGAAATTTTATTTACCTTTCTGATATAAGGTAATATAGAGTGTGTGCTAGTCAGTTCCTTTTCTGTAAAGCCACATAACGATTTTTAAAAAGTAAAAGGAGAATATACATTGGTGGAAATGCTGTAGAACATATATAAAAAGAAAAAAAAACATTCTTGGAAAATACATATTGAGAAGAACAAAACATACCTGAAAAATTAAATTTTCAAGCTCGTGAGCTGGAGAGAGCAAACAAGATGGTTAAATTGTCTGGCTCTGGGAATACAGCAGTTAATCTGGGTGAGGAGACGTAGAACTGTAGGAGTGAGGTGCCCGACCTCACCCTGGAGCCTTAGAGCCCTGGCACTGCCGACAGCCAGGAGCAGCTGGTTGGCATTTCCATTATTAATCCTGTTTCTTGGGGCTTGCTTCACAACCCGGCGTTCCTCGGTCAACAACTTTGGGAAATGTTATAAGGAGTTTGACAAGCTAGATATCTGTTTTCTGAAAAACATATTTACACCTAATGCATCAAAGCAGAGGGGAGATATATGTTGTGGTGTAGGTAGGTTTTTGTTTTCCTTAAATGAGGGCACTTCTCTGTGAAAACAGGTTACTCAAAGGTACGTATTTGGTAACTAAGGAAATTTCAGTAGAACTTTATTTTGAAGAAGATCAATTTTGATAGCTAACTTTTAGGGATTTAAAATCTATATATTTATATATGGATTTTATATAGATATCTATATATCTATATAAAATCAATAATATAATACAGTATGCTAATCGTTGAAGCCATCATAACATCAATAGCTTGATATCATTAAAATATTTTTCATATAAGTGAAACTGGAAAAATGACCAAAATCCCAAGTTTAAGATTTGGGAGTGGGGAGGGTGGGTGTCTTCCTTTTTTGGTACAATGTTTCAGAGTTCCTTACCTCATATTTCCTTTAACTTTATCATAATCCATGATTATCTCTAAATTGTTCCATTGAGTCGAGTTAGTCAATGTTGAATTCTTAATTCTAGCTATATTTTTTCATTTTAATGTCCACTTAATGGGACATTTTATGTACACCAATCTTGAAGAATGGCTCTCGTAGTATATTTCAGACTGAGCCTCGTTTTTGGTATCACATTGCCTCATTTTGGTATCTCTCAATACATTTGCTTTATTTATTATAAGAAAAGGAGAATGTTTTTATTCTGAAAAGACTATAATAATGAACTTATCAAATTAAATTACTTCATACTTGCCCTTCCCAGGAACTATTTGCAAACATTTGAATAACTTTATAATAGTGTATGAGAAGTTTGCCCTTGTAATCTATGGTTCATGTTAAGAAGATAGATACTACATTAGAGGAGACAAGCTCCAGAATGATAACATAAAGAGAGGTTTTAGAAAGCAAAATTTAGCTAGCTAAGGGAAAACCTAAGCTTTTTACCTTCTTTGTTTCCCCTCTCTAATTTCTCTAATGTTATACAAGAATTGTTTAAACAGGGAACAGGTCTCTTTTCCCATAATGGGGGGACGGGGGGCCTTATGTTATAGTGCGAAATCAACAAAGCCTTACTATTTCCTTTCTTTTTAAAGACTATGCATGGTGAGAAGTAAAGAACTGTAGTAACCATTGTCAGGTATAGTAAAATAGAAGATACACTCTCTACCCCCAACAAACCACAATCCATTTGGCAATAAATGAAGAAATGGCAGTGTGGACTTTGCTAAGTCAGTGAACCCTGGTTTGCAAACAAACTTCACTTACATGCTAATACAGTACCACCTCCTTCCCCACTCCCATTCACTTCCCATCGAGTCCAGTAGTTTTTTTGTTTTTGTTTTTTTTAAGATTTTTACTTATTTATTTGACACAGAGAGAGAGACATCGCAAGCAGGCAGAGAGGCAGGCAGAGAGAGAGAGGGGTAAGCAGGCTCCCCGCTGAGCAGAGAGCCCGACGCGGGGCTTGATCCCAGGACCCCGAGATCATGACCCGAGCCGAAGGCAGAGGCCCAACACACTGAGCCACCCAGGCGCCCCTCGAGTCCAGTAGTTTTAAGTAAACAATCAGCTCCCAGAGTCTTACTGAACCCATCTCTTCACCTCTACCTCCCCTGTCCTCACACAGGTGACCTGACCAACCAGACCAGCCACTAGGTGCACACTTCTTTTGTTCTATCAATTGGAGGTTGCTTAATTGAAAGGCATTTACTTTCTGACCATATACTTGCTTTTTTTTATCCTTTTCCTTACCTGCCTTCCAACTTGACCAGTTACCTCAAGAAGAGTTTTCATGATCACTTTCACTCTCTTCTTGAGATTTTAGAGGAACCAAAAAAAAAAACAAGTTTAAGATGGTGTTATACTCCTAGATGAGTAGAAATTGTGTTTAATAGAAAAGCATGCCCTTAAATGGACCAGAAGTTTGTCCCTGGATCTTCATAGTCTCCATCCCCTTTCTTTATATGACTTACCCACAAATAGCATTCAACACAACTAAATGAAGGCTTTACTCTAGCTTGGTAACTTTCCTACCACTTTTCAACTGCGCTATGGAGTAACCACTATTTTAAGACCTGACCTGGTAAGTTAACTAGCATTTGAAATCATTTTTTGAATAAAAACATTTTATATTTCTCGTGATCACTTGACCAACAAACTTGGAACATAGCTGTTTGAAGGCTGGAGTTGTTTCTGAAAAGAGTTGTGAAGCAGTTGTGTGACTGTCAGATCACGCCAGTAAGAGCTATTGGGTTTAGAGGTAAGAAGTGTTCCCTGGGTTAGAGAGATCTGAAAATGTTTCACTGAGGCAATACAGATAGGTCCTAAAAGTTGGTAGGCATTTAGAAGAGAAAAGATTTCCTAGGAGTGGAAGAAGGAAGAGTAGATTTGTTTTCAGCCGAGGCTGTCTCTTAGAATATACCTTTATACAGAGACGAACATTACCCACACACCACTTTGTGCCCCCATTTCTCCCTCCTGCCCTCCCAGGCTGTCTCCCTGATGCCATCCCCCTGGTCTACAGCTCAGGGGCTGTGGTAGGTCAGAGGAGCAGTGACTGTTTGCCATACCATGGGTGGGGCCACACTGCCCTTGGAAACTGGAGACAGGAAAAAGAAGGTTGGGAACCAGTGAACTAGATAGAGATCAGGAGAAATAGGCTTTATTGGTTCTACTTTCCCATCTGTAAGCCAATGTTAGATACTTCCTTGGGGATTTTAGTTATTTCCTATGCTTTTTAATTATTTCCAGATTCTAAAATAAGTCTTTTTGGACTTCAAAGTAGCTAAAGAATATGAAACTGCATTGGTATCTATTTGCTGGTTAAGTGATTGTGAGTGGAAGTGATGCTTAATTTTCTTCCCCTCCTGTCTGTCTTTCTCTGGAGCCAAACTGATGTACATAGTGACTTGTATATGTAATTTCTGGTCACTTCAGTAAATGTGTACACTGTAGACCCAAATCCTTCAGAACTCAAACATGGAATTTTTACAACAGATGCAAACGTGTCTTTAATGACCTTCTAAGACACTGCTTTCTTATCTACAACATTGAGCACCAGAGACACCAAAAATAGGCTGAAGTGTAGAAGAATTTTTTTATGTAATCTCCATGCCCAGTGTGGGGCTCAAACTCACAACCCTGAGATCAAGAGTCGCATGCTCTACTGACTGAGCCAGCCAGGTGCTCCAGTGTAGAAGAAGAATCTCAAATCTAGAGATGTTTATTTATTTATTTATTTATTTATTTATTTATTTATTTATAAAAAGATTTTATTTCTTTATTTCACAGACAGAGATCACAAGTAGGCAGAGAGGCAGGCAGAGAGAGAGAGAGGAAGAAGCAGGCTCCCCACTGAGCAGAGAGTCCGATGTGGGGCTCAATCCCAGGACCCTGGGATCATGACCTGAGCTGAAGGCAGAGGCTTTAACCCACTGAGCCACCCAGGCGCCCCTAGAGATGTTTAGAAAGCCTAACCAGTAGACCTTTCTGTCAGTGGGCTCATGCATGTAAACCCTTGAAGACTGCCCATGCTGCAAGTGTGCTTGGAGAGAACAGGGAAGCCTCACCTTGCCCATACCCTTATTACCTGGCCTGGGAGGTGTTGCCAAGGGTGGAGTTTCATAATGCGAGAGGGAGGGAGGGAAGAAAGATTAGCTCTCAACATGTAGCTCAACCGAGTTTCTGGATTTGTTCCTCCTAGAAGAGCATCTTCTCACCCAAGTAAGAACCAACTTGGGGGAGATTTTGTTCTTAAAGCATCGCAATGAATGTGAAGACTTGTTTTACAGTGGTGTCAACCATGTCCACAGATAACAGTAAGAAATTGTTAAGACTGTGGCCTACAGAAAGAAAAATACTAAATTTTGCCTTTGCAAAGCAGCTAAAAAGGGTTGTATAAAGACGGGTTCCTCAGCCTATATTGAAACTCCTCAATTCTAATGAGTTCATTGTTACATGCTTATTCCCTTTGTTAGTCAACTGTGTAAAGTCAGGAATGACAACAAGGGTGAGCCATGAACCCAAACACATTGCCCAGGGGAAGTTAATGCAGACTTTTGGGGGAGACCAAAGCCCCTCCCAACTTCAGGTTCAATTTTTGGCTGCAAAAATAAAACCATCCTCAGAGGGCCGTTTAACCAGGGGACATTGCCTTCCTCAGACTTAGGCCCAAGACAGAGTTCACAACTCGCTAATAAATCTTGACTCTTCCTCCAAAACTCCATGGTGACAGACCTCCAAGGGGTAAGAAGTCGCCAACACCCAAGGGCGCTCTTTCTGTCACCCCAGAGTCTCCATTTGGCTCAGGCCGCCTCAAAACCACGGGGCCTAAATAAAAATATTTTGTAAACAAAGTTATGGGCAGCTCAGTTTTCTAATTGAAAGTAATTATGATTTCTGGGCTGTGGTGTAATTACCTAAAAAAATGTTATTTGATGATTAAGATTCTGGAGTGAATTGTGTTCTTTGGGCTCTTGCACCGTTCCTCCATCAGGGACTTGGTTTCAGCGGTGTGCAGCTGCTGGAGTTGATTTACAGTGCTGCGGCTGTGGCTGGTCATAAATAAATCCTCTTATATAGTTGTTATGAACACCTGTTAGATCATCTGTCAGCAAAGCGCTGTTCACATTTATCATGGCGCGGTAGTTATTTTACCTCAATCCATTTCCAACTGACTCAGCCTCCATCGCCGGGTTACTATTACCACACCATAATCGCTCGTTCCCACTCCATGTTACAACTTGCAGATAAAAGATTTCACTACTTGGCCAAATTTCATAAATAAAGGAGCAGTTCAGTGCAGTAAAAGTTTATTTTTGTCGTCATTTGTCACCCCATTATTCTATAAATCAAATGGAATAGCGCTATTGCCAGCTCAGGCGTTGCTGTCAGCCTTAGGCATGGAAATGGTCCGTTTCTTCCTTTTAGATGAGATGACATGTCTTGCAGACTTAACTGGCTTATGGCTTTGTTTCACCCATTTTATTTTATTACCCCTCCAGAAAAAAAAAAAAAAGTCCTCGGGGAACAGAAAGACTTACGGAGTGAAATGGAAACAGAAAACACAGCCCAGCACACTGCTTAGCTCAGTGATCTGCGTTTCCCCCATCCGGTCCTCAGGAATTGACCACCAGCCCCTCACACTAAGTCCTCGACTGAAGATGCTTTTCATAAACTTCTGAGGGCGTTGTAGTCTCTATTTTGGAAAGGCCATTCCAATGTGGAGTTACAGTGAACCACCTGACGTATGTCCTCAGAGTTCCTCCCAATGTGACAGGCTTTATGCAAAGACAGAACAAGAACTGGTTTCTTTTCTAAAATGCATTGTAATGGCTCGGAGGCTTTGAGAGGGAATGGTTACCCCCGGGGAGCGTCTTACCCCTTGAAGGTCTGTCAGCCATGGAGCTTTGGAGGAAGAGTCAAGATTTATTAGCAAGTTGTGAACCCTGTCTCAGGCGTAAGTCTGAGGAAGGCAATGTCCCCTGGTTAAACGGAAGAGGACAGAAAAAGCTGAAGGGATGGGGTAATAGAAAAGGGTTTATAGTTGATATTATACTTCCGAGTTGGTTCTAATTCAACTTACATTCTTCATAGTCATTATGTAGCTCATAAATTCAATAAAGTGTTTTACTGTTACTATAAAAATGACAGGAGGGGGGTTTTATGTTGTAAGTTTCGTTAGTTGCTCTTCCTGTTTTATGTTGAAGTTCTGAGGCCATTATGTCATTAAACTCTTTGGAGTCTGAAGGGCTCAGGCCCCTCCATTTCTTGCCTTTTGCACACTTGGCCGTGTCAGCCCAGGCTGGGTCAGGCCACCAGACACTTGGAGCCAACTGTGGTGGTGTGGGGAGAGCAGGGGGCTTTGCAGCTGTTATTTCATGAGCTTCATTCCATGATGATGTGTAATGAGGAGCCGGATGGCCTCAGGTTTGTGGGGTGAGGGGCAGTGCAGCCTTAGGGCGACACCTGGAGGGACTCTAGAAATTTGGAAGAAAGAGTCTATCAGAAGAATTTGCTGAATGGGGTGTAAGTAGGACCTAATGGACCCACAAACCGTTCCCCTGTGTCAAGATTGGCCTGGGCACTAGACTCTGCTTACTTGTTAACCTTTGCATAGCTCTAAGTCCTTGATGAAGTTCTAAACCAATACAGAGCCAGAATCTTAACTGGGATGGTTTGAAAGGGAAGATCACTCTCTTCTGCCTCTTTTCTTTGATTCCAGAGGAAGCAAAGGGCACTTCTGCTCTAGGAAACTTTGCTTTCTCCAGATGTTTGTTTTGAAAAAAAAATATCCACGTGAAAACAGCAACTACTAATTCTCTGGCCAGAGTGCATCAAGGCCTTAATCTAAAGCCTCCCATCCATCCAGCTGTCTGGCATTTGCTATTATAGGGCACCAACAGAGAAATGAGGCTGTGGCTTTATCACTGCACCCTGGGTGACAACTTGATTTTCTGCTTTCACCGCAGGCAGCAGCAGCCCAACATGATGGGGCTGTTAATTTGTGCATTTCATGGTGTCTGTCAGGGGGGCTGGGAGAGGAGGGTTTCAGGGGGAAGGGAATGGAGCATGTCCCAGCCGCGGAAGCACCTGTCTGCATTGACGGCACAGAGCACTTCTTATTAGCGCGCAGGTCTCTAAATGCAGCCCAGGGATGACAGCCTGGCATCCCAGCACCCACACACTGTGACAGGCGCCGGCAGCCGGTCCCATTGTTTGCCCTTGATGAGCATGTCATTAATGGAAATGGAAGAAAGTGAGGGCCACATCAGTATTCAAATAGCCTCTATTCTCTCTGCCATTCACCCGGCTGGCTCAGCCTGCTGCAGATTTCCTCCTGCAAGCTCCTCTTAGACTTTTTTTTTTTTTTTTTTTGGTAACAGATTTATTCCCATTGCATACAAATCCTTTCCATGTTGTTCCTGGTTTCTTCCAATCCTGTGTTTACACCCACCTCTTTAGGCTGGATTTAGCTAGATCAAAGGAGATTTGGACTCTTGTATATTGCAAAGGTCTAATTAGCAAGTGCATGCTCTTTACAGCCAGGGAAATGCACGTTGCCACTCCTGGAACCTATTTCCTGTGCCTCCTGAATCCTGCTTCTTCTCTGGGGGGATGGTGGCTGTTCTGGCCACCACTGTCAGAAATATCTGATAGAGCTGGCTAGCACAGAATACAGAGACTCTGACTTCTTCAAGAATGGCTGGCATGGAAAACAATAGTTCCTTTTCTCAAGCTCAGCAAATTAAAGAGAAAGCAAGGAAAGTGCCCAGTAGTGTACTTGGGAGGGAAAGAACTGTGTATGCACATGATTATTTACAGCCAAGTGGAGAGTGACTAGATCCTAAATACCTGTTTCCGTCCCTCACACCCTGTGTTGGTCTGTTTGCTTAATAATGTAATTAGTGCTCAGAGGGAGAATATTGACGCTGCTGCTAGCAGCCATTGCTCTTCTGCATGCTTCTAACCCAGTCCTGCTGCCCACCTGGCTTCCGCTTTGCCTAGTTTGGTGGCTTCGGCCATGCACTTACACACCCTCACTCCTGCCCTCACACCCCTCTGAGACCCTCTAACATAAGCCCAACTCCACATTCCCACTCCCCCCTGCCGCCCCCTGCAACCCTGTCTTAGTTTGCCAGGCTCACATCCTCCACATTCAGATGGAATGTTCTTAGATGAAGGCAGCAATGAAAGACCACCTCTGATTTCTCTCTGACCTTTTAGTAAGGAAAGGTCAGAAGAACTGCTTGCGGTGCATTTCCCTAGCAATGTCCCTTATCTGGTATTAATCTGTCAGTGAGTAGGGCCCCGACTCCCTAAGACACCACCCATCTTTCAGACCAGTCTTGCCGGAGGCTGAAAATGGAGCAAACGTGCCACTGCGAGTGCCCAGAAGGAGAATTCGGGGCTAGTTCCTCAGCAATGCAGTGTCCTCTGCTTACGTATGCAGACGAACAAAGCACTTCTGACCTCAGCACTCTTTTCTTCCCGAAACACAGAAACTCTTTGAAAGAAAGAGCCATCTTTATTCCAACACTGCTGTCTCCTAATACAGGTGCTGAGGGGTCTGGGTCAGAGTGGACTTCCATAGAATCGTTCCTATCCATGGTATCATGGCACCTTGATGGTTCTGGGGGATCCAGAACAGATTTTCTCAGGTGTTTACTGGACAACCTACAGAATCCCCCAGCCCTTCCCCAGTAGAAGCCCAGAGGGGTGATTATGGTTTAAAAAGCGAAGTCGTAAATTGGGCTTTTTCTCCTCACTTGCTTTGTAGCTGAGGGAATCCACAGAGGGCAATTTAAAAGAAAAAGAAACAGGCTGAGAAAAAAAAATTGCAATGCTCTAGCCTTTGTGTCAGAGTGATGGAAAATAATTTTCACATTTGATTAATTATTAAGAGATCTGTTTAATAAAATATAGAAAGAGCATTTTGTCTCTCCACAATCATTAGTGTGACCCTGGACCCCTATTTTGGAGGTGAACAAAAAGCTATTGAGGTATAACAATAAATTTTGTCCCCACGGGTTTTTGCAGAAGTGGCCACAGGGCCGTCCTGACAGATTTAAGGCAGAAATCCCACAGCTGACACTGAAATGTGTCAAATCCAGTGGCTTCAGTTGGCAGGTCGCACTCACCAGCCTCACCCAGACATTTGAATAAAGCTGAATGGTTGACCTAGAAAGAAACTGCATTGGTAGGGCTTTTTTCTTGTTATATTTTTTGGGAAAATCATCTCCCTAACACATAGGTTCAAGTGTTTAGTATTCTTGGTAGCTTACTTTTTTCAAACACAGAAAGTCATCAAGGAATTCTATTTTTCTTTGAATGAGTTATTGTTAAAACACACACACACACACACACAATTTCTCTGTTCATGACTCTCTTTGTTTTATTAGAATTTAAATAGGACTATCAGATCGTACAAGGAAATATCCTATTAGAATTAGATTTCTTTTTCCCCCAGGGAAAAAAATTTTTTTAAAATTTTATCTTTAAGATCCGTATGTAGAGGGTTTGATTCAACTTCATTCATTTAAAATAGGTACCCTGGTTTAATTAGTTATGTGAATGTACATATTCGTTTTTAAAATGCTTGAAGAGACATTTCCAAGTTTGGATTTCTGAGTTTGATTCACTAGTTATTTCCAACTACTGATGACGTTGCACAGCCCTAGCAGCGGGAAGCGATCACAGTCAGGCCTGGAGCTGTTCCGGCTGTGGTGACTCCACGTTCCCTCCGCAGCCCCAACCTAGTGGCACATTTGCGAGGTTTACATCTTTCCCATTCAGGTGGCTGTTCCTCTGGTGAAGGCACCAGTGAAAGACCACCTCTAATTTCTTTCTGACTCTTCAGTGAGAAAGGACAAGCCTTCGTCTGTGTGGGGGGCCCTGGCAGTGGGGTGTTCTCAGGCCACGCCTGACGGGCCAGAGTGGAGGTGCCTGGGCTTACACCCTTCAGCCTACACCTGAGTCTCTAAGCCTTCCACCACTGCCCACCTATTTTGAAGACAAATTCAACAGACCCTCTGGAAGGAATTCCTGAGCTAGTCATCTGCAAATATTTTCACTTTCTTAGCAAAGGCCTCTCCTGCGGATGGAAAGCAGAGCCTGAAAAACATGTTGCAGGGATGGGGTGAGGTGGGGTAGGGGAAAAAATTTCGTCTTTCAGTTACTAACCTCCTGCCCCTTCACCTCAGAATGTGGTGGGAAGCACTTGTGATATCGGGGTTTGAGTGGTCGCAGAGCTCTTACTATGGCCATGTAGTGATCTACTGGGACCAAGAGCACAAGTATCATTCTTCCCTCTCTGGACCCCTAGGAAGCAGAAGATTGACAAGCTCCAGGGGTAAACAGGAAGAAAATATTAAAATCTTTATTCATCGTTAGTATTTCTCCAATGCTTTTTCTGTATTTGTATTTGCTTTACAATGCACTCAATATATTACAGAGGACAGTAAAGACATACACACGTCCAGTAATATATAAAGTTAGTGTCCCACACACATATTAGTAGTACATTGTAAGCAGTCATACGTGAGTATAATATACCCTCAGCATTACGTGATCCAATTTACAGATAAACGTATCCACTGGAATCGACCAATCAAAAGTGCCCGCAGGACCACAGCGCGGCTCCCAGAATGCACCGCTCTTCGCCGCCACAACAGGGAGTCGGAGGCGGTATTCGGAGCATCAGGTTCTTTCCTCCATGACGGGGGTTTGAGAAGATTAGGCGGAGAGGCCTCTGGAGGTACCAGGAAGTTATTTCTACTTCCCAGACAAAAATCAGACTCCCCTGGCCTCTCCCACCCCTCACCCTTTTCTCCTCAGGGCAGTTTAGAGAACGTTCAATGTTCGGACTCCTTAAGGAGAAAGCGCGGGGAAGAGGGTGATTTCGGTCCTGAGCAGGTTCGCCGCGCGGGGACTGATTACAGCCCCCTTCGGGGAAGTTGGGAGGCAGGGCGCAGGAGCAGCGCGGCCTCTCCGCCCGAGGAAGGCGGGGGGCCAGGCAGAGGGTGGGATGGCATCTGGATCCATCTCATTAGGAGTGAGGAATGACTCATGATTCACAAAAGGTCATTGCCTACTGAGGTAGATAAATTACCTATAAGCCTTCAGCAGAGTTGGAGGACCTATTTGGTAAGGAAGTTTTCATTAAATCAAAGATTTTATGGCTTCTATTTTGTTGCATAGGAAAAGGGAAATAATTACTAATTGACGAAATAAGTGCAGGGAATAAAAAAGTGTAATGTTATTCTAATAGGCCTTGTCTTGGTCTTTAACTTTTCACTTGCAAGCAGCATTATTTTTTAACTCAGATGTATAAAAATCATCCACACTGAGAAAGTGGAACCAATTGCAGTTAAACAATTGAGGGGAGCACTAACCAATAATAGGATAGGCTTTAAAATGCCATAAATATTGTTCCTTTTTATTGTGTTTGATTTTTGATGATTCCCATAACCCATTGGTTAAGATTAAATAGACATGTCTTAGGTATTACTCAAACACATTTTAGTGCTAAACTATATAAAGCAGAATATATATATTTGCCCCCAAATTGCCTGTTAGATGAGTTTCTCAGATGGGCCCCTATTTTTCTACTGACATTTCCATCTTGGGAAACCTCCCAGATTATAAGAATAGTAACACTGAAATTAAAATTTCTCGAAGGGTGAATTTAACCTAACCTATTGGGGTATCAATGTAGCTTATACATTAGGCAGATTTTCATGGAATAACCAACACTGGAGTCCTGTCAGCGAAATGTTTACCCCTCACATTTACATGGCCACAGGGATTTCTTTTTCTTAGGATTCCTGCCTTTTTACCCCCAATTAAATCGGTTTTGGAGAGGCTTTGTGCTCCTGTGAGATTCACAGGCTATCAGAAGTAAATTATAAACAAAGAAATATGGAAAATAGCTAAGTGGGAAACAAGAACAGCAGATTCATACTGATTGTACCTTTTTTTTTTTTTAAAGCCCTGTTTTTTAAAGCCCCGGATGGAGGGGCTCCTATGCTTGGTCTTCAGCTGATCATTTTTTTGAACCTGCGTTTTCCCCCTTGTTCCCTCGCAGCAGCCATGTGTACAGGGCCCCATGTACACCCACATTTCCATGATGAGGGAGTTGTAGCTCTGTGCAAGGGGATGCTGGGCCGACCTGGGGGACTGACAGCTGCCCAGCACAGGGAGGAGGGTCCTCTGCAGGGATAGTATGGGATAGGAAGGGAACCAAAAAGTCACGAATAAGGTAAAGTGCCCAGCATGGTGCCTGGAGCTTGTCAGCCACGAAATTATTCACATTATGTAAAAAGATCCAAGTAAAGTGGCTATTCTCCATTATAGACAGGGAGAGAAGCCTAGTGCTTACCTAAGTGCGTAAGAAAAATTCAAACATTTTCCTGACAAGTACACAATGGGCTGTATGTGGCCCTGCTGCCCTTTATGGATTTTTCCTAGAGCCCCATTCCCCAGTTTCCCTGTGTTCTCTGTCTAATATAATTTTAGTAATGTCAAATAATGACATTCTTGATGATTTCTCAAGGGAGACTATTTTACTCTCTAGTAGATCTCACTTTCAGGGAATTTTTATGGATAACTGTTTAGCAACTTTTTTCTCTAAATTTCTTCCCACTAGAACACTATGAGTCTTGAAAATGAACAAATGGTGAAACACCCTTATTTGCTTGTGAGCCTCAAAATGGCAGATGGCTGCCGGTGACATTAGTGATTGGCGTGTCATTGACTTGCTTCACCATGCAGTAACATCCATCAAGCGACCCTACTACTTGGGCCTCAATTTCTTCAGGGAGAAGTTATGATGAGTTAAGATGAAAGAGACTATCCCCTTGGTATCCCTCTTTCTCTGGTGGGACTCAGCATCATTCGGCACAACACTGTATTCCACGCTGGGAACATCACCCAGTGTGTGGACCTCAGGTATCCCGCACAGAGAAATGCCCCCAGTTCTTCCTCCTCCTACCGTACTTAAACCCTGCACCATACTTGAGATTTCACCAGTCACTTACAGAAATAACCCAATTTCTTTTCCACCTTATCTTCCAGGGTTTGTCCCTGTCCTTTGTGACTTCGAACACACGAGAAAGGGAGTCCCAGGGGACTCTGGCCAAATTTACCAAGGTAGAGTGAAGTTTCCTTGAACCACTGAAGAAATAAGAATCCTAAAAAACCTTTTATAGAAATTGAATGACTCTTGAGAAAACTTCTCGCTTAACTGTGTTGCCCTAGGAAAATTAATAACATTGCCTTATCCTACCTGTCCTCTCCTACCCTGTTTTGAAAAGGTAGTGGATAGTTCATTTTCAAAGTAGCAGACATCCTGTTTGTATTTACTTTTTATGCCACAAACGATGCATTTGGTATTGAGTGGAATAGGGCTCCAAGAGAAAATACAATTAATGAATAGTCACAAGGTTGCTAATCTGATCAATGCTGGGTGATAGGACATTTAATCTGATTGTCTGTGACCACGACTGCACAGAGCCTGTGGCTGCGAAGAGGGCCAGAGTGGCTGGCAGGAGCATTTGTAGATTATTAATTACTTGAGGGGTGGGGGCTCTGATGAAAATGGATGCAGGAAGAGAAAAGATATCTAGCAGGAGGAAAGGAGCTGGCTGGAGGAATCTAACTCAGGGAGGTTATCCCACAGAAAGTGTGGCGTGTTTTGTGCCAGGAACACTGGATATAGCCCCATATTCAAGATGAAAATGAAAACCAGAAACAGGCTTCATAAACCCCACCTCTCATTCAGGTAGGCTTGCGGACCACAGCAAAGGAAGCCATACATGGTGACAGAGAGGGGGTGGGCCACCCTGTTGGCCGTATCCATAATGATTATCAACATACATCTCTGCCTAAAAACACTGAGACTCCTTTGCTTGCCAGGGGTTAAAACGTGGTGAATGTGCAGTGCCTCAAGGCCCGAAGCAGAGGGAGAAGGCCAAGGGACCTTCCTCAGCTTTTTCTGTCATGCCCCTGGGGGCCATCTGTATGACCATGAACACCTCTGAAGCAAGCTAGCCAGGCTGGGGCTAACTCTCACACTCCTAACCTGTCCTTTGCCCTCTCAGATCTGGAGGACACTCTCCTGTCCTTTGCAGGGGTCGGTGGCCACAGACCTTTGTGTAGACCCCAGCAGATGGCTCGGTGTCCCCTCAAAACCATGTTTCCACTCACAACTGCCTCATGAGCAGAACAGGGATTCCTAGTGTCACCTCCTCCTGTCCCATCACGACTTCCCTCTTTCTAGCAACTTGCACCAAACCCCTTGAGACAGATGTATGGCAATGAGGACCACAAGTTCCCTGACTGGGGGTTCGTATCTCATTGAGAGAATGAGACCCAAAAACATGTATTTATCAGGAAGAGCCCAGAAGGTCATTGGTTCTCTGTGTTGACTTTTTCACAGTCCTCAGTACCGAGGCCTTTTCCAGAAATGTTCAGGGGCCTCTCTTCTGCCCATCTGGCAAGGGTAGCCCTCCACCTTTGTACCTTAGCGCACCTAATACTTGAACCCTTCACAGGGCCTCAGCCAAGTTTTGATCAATGTCGCAGCTAAGTGTGCAAACCATCAGGCCAATATCTGACAGATCGATGGCAGTCCCTGAATGCCAGGCTGAGTGGGGTCAGTGGGAAGCCCCAGAAGGTGTTTGCTCAGTACCTGCTTGGGACTGGCCCTCTCCACTCTCTGCCCCCAGACATTCCCATGCTGGCTGCTGTCCCCTCACCCTCCACTGAAACTGGGGCCAGGCAGGAGGGAGCTGGGGAGGGCTCCCACGAAGACCTAGACAATCACTACATGGGAGAAAAAGCCATTCTGTTAGCAACTCAGTGGCTGCTTTGTTGGTTCCTCGCTCTGCCAGGATGCCCCATTCTGAGCTAATGAACAGTTTAAGTGTGCAGATGAGGAGAAAAGCAGGGAGTGTAAGCCCCGATTGTAAAACAATGTCAGCAATACAGGAGGCTGCCTGAGTGGGAAAACAGTGCAACTTAAAGAGTCCTTTCAGATGCCCAGTTTTGTTCTGAAGTTGCCTGTCTGCTTGTCTCCTCTTGTTTTTCTTTTTGCTTTGAAAACCATCACAATCAAGCATTTATGAAATATTGGGGCCAGGGGAAGTACTTCTATGAGCTATTCAAGCCCAAAAGCCTCAAAGAAGGAGGATGGGATGCTGACGGTCTAATTGATTTTCTTCTGGAATAAAATTAAAAGCAAGGCAGAGAGTAGCAAATAGCACTCACCTTTATTGCGCGCGTTGGAGCTTGGTAAATAGAGGGCAATGTTTCAGTGTTTGGTTTAGGGTGAAGGAGGAGGGTTATTATGAGAAAATGAAAAACAATTAGGCTGCGAGTGGAGCGGGGGGTGGGGGTGGGTGAGAGGGGAGGCGGGCGGGGCCTGGGGGGGTTGGGGGGCTGGGTGGGACTCCATGTCTCCAGGCGGCTCCTAGGAGGCCCTGCCTCTCCCTCAGCCCGGGGCTGGGGGACAGCCTGTTTTCCCTTGGAGAAGTGTGTTCTCCCTTTGACTCCTGGCTTTTGCCTCCAGGCCCGTGGAGCCAGAGCTTCCCCTGGCAGAATGTAAACGAACCGGAGTCCTCTCCCTGCGATGGCTGTGAAATGAGAAGCCATTTCTTCCCTGTTAACTGGAAAAAGCCCACCTCTGTGAAACCTCGTTCCCAATGCCTGTGCACTGCTAATGGAATTTTTAACTCGACCTAACCGCACCTGAAGGTAATCAGCTCTGGGCCAGTTGTGCATTCGAAGTCCCTGTCAAGCTGACAGGAGGGCAGAATTAGATGGTTTGATAACATTTCTCTCTAGGGCCCCATTTCTGCAGTGGTGGGGCAGGAGTCCCCCCACCACCCCGCCGGGCAGGCTTTGTCCTGTTCTCCCGGCTCTCCCTACCAGGATAGGGTGAAACGTCCCCCACCCCCTGTCCTGATCTGGGTGCCCTTACCTCAGGGAACTGGGTTCTGGTTTTCAGAACATTACTTAGGCATTTCTCCCCCTGGGGAGACAGGGAAGGTTGAGGTTCAGGGTGTTAAGATATGGCTCTGCCCTGTGAAACCTTCTTCAAACAAGGGTGTATTTCTAGCAGGAAGCAATTTGTACCTTCCAATTTTCCATACACACCCCAACTCTCAAGTCGTAGAATGTTTTTTTAAAACGGTGCCCAGGCATTGAAAATGCCAGCCAGGTGTTTTGAAGTCGCTTTGTACTCGTAGCATGTGACAGAATCTTCACCCAGGGATCTTGCAAGAAGCAAGAATTTCACGTAGAAGGCTGAGGCAATTTTAAGAGGGACACTCTCTAGTCATTTGTGTAACTTTCCTCCCTCTCTCTCTCTCACTCTCTTCTGTTTCTAATTCCATCTTAGAAGCTTGAAAATACAATTTTTTCCCTTTACCAATTTTGTGTTTTTCTATTTGGCAAACATTGATTCTTTTCTGTGTCCCAAATGGAGGTGAAATTAACTTGTCTGTCTGTTTCTTAAACAAAAATAAATAAACAACTTCAATATGTATAGTCCCAGATCCTGCCAAACGCCTTTTGCAGTATGCCAATGTCACCGAGGAATGTCAGCTCAGCTCCATGATTAGCATTTTACAATTGCTACGGAGCCAAATGTTGAGAGAATAACAAATGCTATTTTGTGCCCCCTGAAAATTACAGTTGAAGAAAGGGAATTTTCCACTCATACAGCAGGAAATTAAAAACAGGAGTTTAGGAGACTGGGATCCAGATGACTTTCTTTCTCAGGTAACTAATTTTGAGATCAAAATTGAGGTCTCAAAAATATATACAAGTTAATTTAGTTTCAGTTTTTAAAAGCTTTCTTGTTTAAAGTTTTGTATTATGAGTTCACTTTAGGTGGATTTTTTTTAACCTCAATTCCCAACTTAAAAATATAATTGATATTAATAAGTGAAAAGATAAGCCACAGGTGCAGGGAAATGTTTGCCTAACACATGTGATAAAGGGCTTGTGTGTAGAATGTATAAAGAACTCTGACAATTCAATAATAGGGCTAACAAACCAACTAAAAAGGAGCCAAAAAAAATGGAGAAGACACTTCACCAAAGAAGGTAAACACATAGCCAATTGGTGCATGAAAATGTATTCAATGCCATTGAGTATCAGGGAAATGCAAATTAAAATTGAAATGAGATCTCACTACATACCTACTAGAATTGCTAAAATTAAGAAGAAAGGCCAAATAAAGTGTTGGTGAAGATACAGAGAAACCGGAACCTTCTCATACCCCACTAACAATGCAAAGTCATCCACCTACTTTGGAGACAGAAAACTGATTCCTATAGTGAGGTACAAGGGAAGTTTTCGGGCTAATGGAAATGTTCTATACCTTGATTGTGGTAGTAGTTATACAACTGTGTACTCATCAAAACTCATCAAACTGTATACTTTTTTTTTTTTAAGATTTTATTTATTTCACGGAGAGCGAGCACAAGCAGGTGGAGTAGGAGAGGGAGAAGCAGGCTCCCCGCCAAGCAAGGAGCCTGATGTGGGGCTCAATCCCAGGACCCTGGGAACATGACCTGAGCCAAAGGCAGACGCCCCACTGACTGGGCCACCCAGGTGCCCCCAAACTGTATACTTTAAATGGGTAAACTTATTATGTGTAAATTATATCTTGATAATTCTGTCTTAAAATATATATATATATATTGGGGTGCCTGGGTGGCTCAGTGGGTTAAAGCCTCTGCCTTCGGCTCAGGTCATGATCTCAGGGTCCTGGGATTGAGCCCCACATTGGGCTCTCTGCTCAGTGGGGAGCCTGCTTCCCACCCCCACCCCCGCCTGCCTCTCTGCCTACTTGTGATCTCTGTCTGTCAATAAATAAAATCCTAATATATATATATATATATATATATGTGTGTGTGTGTGTGTGTGTGTGTGTATGTATGTATATGTATATATGATGCCTTGTGTGTGTGTGTATATGTATGTATATGTATATATGATGCCTTGGTGACTCAGTCCGACGTTGAGTGGCTGGCTCTTGTTTCAATTCAGGTCATCAAGCCCCATGTTGGACTCCACGATCAGAGGGGAGTCTTTCTCTCCCTCTCCCTCTGCCCTTCTCCTCACTTGCATGTGCACACGTATGCTCTCTAAAATAAATAAATCTTTAAAAATTAAAAAAATAAATTGTCAAGACTAGACATGGTAGTGTCTGTGAGTAGTGGCCCCTAAAGATCCCTACGTTGTAATCCTTGGAACCCGTAAATGTTGCTTCATATGGTAAAAAAAAGATTTAGCCGACACAATTCAGTTGAGGATCTTGAGATGGGGTTACTGTCTTATATTATCCTGGTGGGCCAATTGTAAACATCCTTATAAGAGGGAAACAAAAGGAGATTTGACTCAGAAGAGAAGGCTGTGTGATAAGCAGAGTGCAGCAGAGTCAAAGAAGCTTGGGAGATGGAGAAGAGGCTGTGAGCCACAGTAAGAGGAATACAGCTCTAGCAGCTGGAAGAGGCAAGGAACAGACTCTCCATTAGAGTGTGAGCCTGCCAACACCTCCATTTGAGCCCAGTGAAACTGATTTGGACTTCTGATCTCCACAACTGTAAGAGAATAAATTCGTTTTGGTTTAAGCCACTAGATCTGTGGTAATTTTTTACAGCAGTATAACCAACTAATACACTAGCAACCAAGTAACAGCTAGAAGACAGATTGCAAGAGTCTTGATCTCATTTAATGGGAGGTCTGTTGGCTTATCTTCAGATTTCAGGATGGGTAAGAATCATGTGAAATGCTTTTAAAAATGTAGTGATTCTCAGCCCCCTCACTCTTATCTCTCTACCTGTGCCAGCCTGATTTGGTTAAGAGAGCAGAGCCTGGGCAACCATATCTGGGTCTAGTACTGGTGCCCCAAACTTCAAGAAACCCTGACCTAGACACAGCATTTTCTCTTCCCATGATCATAATTCAAGAGGATTACCACTTCTCTTTGTTAAGTGGATCACCTTGTTCCACACGTGACATTTAGCAGGCTCTCAGCAAAGTGTATCTTTATGTGTTTGACAGCTACATAAACTGAAACCTCTCCAATGGCCTGTATGTTTGTTGGGTGAATTCCACATTGCTGTAATCCTACTCTTAATCTAATTTTACTAAAAGCCATCAGTATAGGAGCCTATTTTGGCCAAGCATGTCAGTCATTTTGCTCTATAAACCCAGGCTTCATTTACTCTTTTTGGATTTTTTTTAAATTTTTTTTTTTTTTTTATTGGACAGAGAGAGAGACAGTGAGAGAGGAAGCACAAGCAGGGGAGTGGGAGAGGGAGAAGCAGTCCTCCCGCTGAACAGGGAGCCTGCTCGATCCAAGGACCCCAGGATTTTGATCTAAGCTGAAGGCAGATACTTAAGGACTGAGCCACCCAGGCACTCTTACTCTTTTTGGGTTTTAGAAACACCAACAGCAAACAAACTTTCTGAATCATGAAGGGGAGGCCAGGTGAAACAACTGTCAAAATGTAAACACACACACATGGAAATTGTGCCACTTTGATTTTTTTTGTTGCTATATTCTATCCGTGAAGTCCAGAGCTCATCTGGATAAAATGCTAGCCTCTGGCAAATCCCGCGGACACCCATGAGCCTTCCTGTTAGGCAGCCCTTGGTCCACCAGATGCCACACCTCTCTGCCCAAGTGAAATTCCATGCTGGTTGGAGGGGGGCTCCTATAAGCAGGCACCAGGACCAGGCTCCCCTTTGGGGCCTGGCAGAGTCAGCTCTCACTGCAGGAGATGGGTATAGACCAACTTGAGGTTGCTTTCATATTAGTGATGAGTTTACCACACTCGATTTTCAGACTAATATAAGGAGTGTGTCGAAGATGTGAAATCAGTAGAGCTTGAGACACCTCTCTCTCTTTGCTTCCACTGGATGATAGCTGAGAGAAGCCTGCAAATGTCTAGGCACTAGAGTGAGATTCATTTAACTTGATTAGTAAAGCTGACAGTTTGCATAGTTTGAAACACATCCAGTGAAAACCCCAGCCCTATCAGATAACAATTGAAAAGAAACGAAAGTGAGAGAGAGGAGAGAAAGAGGTAATTTCAAGGCCAGAATTACCACACAGTTCCATTTGTACACAAGCTAATTTATGTTTCTATGAGGCTCTGCCAGGCTACTCTAGCAGTTTCAGCAATGCATTGCTCTACCCATGTTTATCAAATATTTAAACCTCCCATTTTTATTGAGCCATAATGTCTGTTGAATATGTAAGCAAAAGAAGAAGGATGAATTTTCTTTTTCCCAACAAGAATACAATGGCAACTCTTTGCTCGTGATGTTTCCATCTGTACAATAAAGTCACATTTGAATTCTTATATTTGCTGGAAAAATATAAATCATTCTCTGTCTTCCATAAATTCGTATTACCCAACTCCAGACCAACTGATTAATCTATCACAACATTAATTGATCAGCATAGCATCTGTCTGTCCATTTATTCATCTGAGAGAGAAACAGATGACATATAATTAGTTTCATCATGGAATAACACTTTCCCTCCAATTAGTATAGCCATGGATGTGATAGGAAGGGTCTAGTTCTTGAAGACAAGTAAATATTTATTATTTCACTGTACCAGGGCTAACAAATCAGATGTTTAGGGACTGAACATCTCCTATTTAAAATGAGTATCATTGGTCAGAAATCTCCATTTTGAGTGTGGCACCTGTGATACAGTCTGTAAACCACCACTGCAAAAGACCGCAGCTCCAGGAAACCAAACCAGTGCCCAAACCACCTTGCTCATTATGATGGACAGTAATCAGTGAACTAATAAAACAATTGGGGCTGAAATCATATTTTGCATTCACAGCAGCAATGGAATAACGAATAAGCCATAGAAATGAGTATACATATTCATTTTCCCTCTCTTCGACACATACAAACCTTGCTTGCTCACTTTCTAGCTGTAGGAGAGTCAACACAATGCTTGATGGATTGAAATACAGGGGCAAAGCATGTTTGACGAAGGAGAGGGCCCCTGTTTTAGTGCCTTGCATTCACTGGGGAGAAGCAGATGGTTTGTGAGGGTCTCTCTCTAAGAAGGCAGAATCGTAATTCCAAGTCCAGAGGTCAGGAATTTATTTTCATGGTGTCAAAAGCATATTTTAAAGATGTAATATGTATTGCGGTATCCCCTGGCTGATGGGGTAGGTGTGCTCCTTGTTAACAGAGATAACGGAGGTTTTATGACACAGAGTTTGGGTCAAGAATGAAAAGTTTTGAAGATTTACATTTTTCTTCAGCATTGACCTTTTGGCTTTATTCCTTAATTAAGCAAAGACATGGAAGCAAAAGGGAGTATTATGGGCCTGCTGTATCCCCAGGGCGTTATGAGATACCAGACACAGTTAAGCTATCTCAAGACAACCATGTTCTCTGGAGTTACTTTATTGCTATTATAAAAAATCTTTATTATGGGAAAAAATATGTATTTTTATGCCAGAAGAAGATGAAGATGACAGTTAGGCTGTCGAATGGTAGTTTCAGTTGAGCTTCGTGCCCACAGAGATTGTAAAACACCCAAGACTAAGGGAGGCCTCCTGATAGAATCTTAAGAAACCTAAAGGGGTATATTAATCTTTGTGAAATTCATAGTTGGAACAGGCTACCATTAACTGGCACTTTCCAGTTATCAAGATATTTTATGAAACTGAAAAAAGTCCTATTACACTTGCTAACAGGGCCAACTTTGAGGGTGTGGCTAATGAAATAATCTCTTTCCAGATCGTCTCAACTGTAAGAACCTTGAGATCCTGAATCCCCAAGGATACCCGCTGCTTTTCTCGTGTGCTGCCTAGCATGGCCCTCATGCAGAAGCCTCTATGTGAGTTTGCTTTTCTTTACTAAGGAAAAGAAAGCCTTTAATTGAGAGGCTGCTCTCTTAAAAATCCGCCACTTTTCAATTCAATTTTTATGGTTTTTTAAGCAATTATACTGCCCTTTCCCCTCTGAAAAAAATCACCTTTGCTTAAACTACTCACACTTCCTTCTGTCCATATTGACCAAAATAAGACACCTTACTTAAAGAGTGTTATTCCTTAAACATGTCGTCATGAGCTTCCTTTGCTACCAGGAACAACTTAGGTACTTGTTTAGGTACTAATCTTAGTGTTGATAATTTATGTTTCATTCCCTCTGAATTCTAGAAGGAGTTTGACGGGATTCTTGCATTTATGTTCTCTTGCCTGTCACTGATGGGGCTTGTAGGAGCTGACCACCCCCAGAGCTGACCTGTCTTCCATGTATCTATAGCAAGGGAATAGACGGAATTCTTTCCGTTCTACCTACCCACAGGAGGAGGAGGTGGGTTGGGATCCTTCACCCAAACTTTCCCCTTCTGAACAAGGGAAGGGGGTTCACCATTATTGCAGCAGTGAACAGAAGCAGGGAACATTTTGGATCTTTTGGTTGACAAAAGGGTCCTGGTTTCTACATAAAGAAAGATTGGTGCTGGTTTCTTCCCCCTCCTCCTCCTGCTCCTCTTCTTCTTCTTCTTCCCCCTCCCCCTTCTCCCTTTCCTCTCCTCCACCTCCCCCTCCCTTGCCCCTCCCCCTCCGCTGCCCAACCCTTCCTCCTCCTCCTCTTCCTTCCCCCTCCTCCTCCTCTTCCTTCTTTATCCTCACCTTGCTTAACAGGTTTCTCGTGAGGAAGTCTGCCACTCCAGTTTGCCCAAAGTGAGCCATCTAGGAATGGGGTGCTCCAAAGGGCCCTCAGTCAGTCCTCTCTCTGGGCTGCCCCTCGGGAGCTCTGCAGGCCAGTCTCACTACACACATTAGTGCGCACCTATGGTCTCTCAGCCCTGGGCAATGGTTCACTTTTTAGCTGTGTTTTAAGTACGAGACTGTATCGCAGGGGTTTGGAATGGTCCTTTGGGTCATAATGAGATTTCACTAGTTGAGCCAGCAAGTTCTCTGTGGAGAGCTGCCTTTGGGGACTCCTTGGTGAGGGGACAGTAGGGAGGCTCCAAGATGGCACACAGACCTTGCTTCTGTCAGGGATATCATGGTGTTGCGGGAAGAGGAGTATGGGCCACTCTGACCCCACAAAATAGAAAGCTGAGGGGACCATTTAGTGCTTTGTTGGGGAACCAGCAAGAGAACTTCCAGCTGGACCTAGGAAAAGAAGGAGCCAGAAGGGATTTGAGTGGGGAGGCAAGGAATAGACTCATGAATTAGAGAAATTCTTGTGGCTAATGTTATGATCTGCAGCCTGAGATAGCCACGTTCCTTATTGTGGAAAACTTTTGCTGGGTACCAGTTTCCTCATGAGAATGTCACTTTCACTTTCTGTTTCATTTAATTTTGGACAGAGTCTGTTTCCTGGTATAAGTCCGCAGGCTCCATCCTTAAGAAAGGGGCTCAAATTACATGCATTGTCATCGAGCCACTCAGGACCTAGCTCCACGTTTCTTCCCAGATACCAAGTGGCATCTAGCCCAGCCTGTGAGCAGCTCCAAACATGTAGATCTCTCCTTCTGCTTTGAGAGCAATCTCAGGAGATTGGTGTCACTGAATATCCTCCCAAGCATAGCTGTCAAGTATATAGATTCAAAAATTCGCCATTTCATTTGATCCATTTTCAGAGCTTATTGAGTTACTTGTGTGTTTCTCCTCTTCCAAAATGCTGTGCACTCTTCCTGCGGTGCTCTTTTATTTGGAAGACCCCAAAGCGGGCCACCCAGGAGTCAGGGGAGAAAGCCTTCCTAGATGAACCAGTGTGAGCAATGTCAGAAAAATGTGGTATAAAGCTGACAGAAAAGCAAGTTCTAGTTTTCCTATTTCTGGAGGATTATATCAAACAGGTTTAAAATAATGGAAAATATCTGGTCTCTCTGCATGGGGTAGCAGAAAGGTGACTGCCACAGACTTGATGTATTATATAAAACATTTGAAATGTTATGTACATAACAATGTTAGAGTACTTGGCCCTTTGGAACAAAATGGACCAAAGCAACTTATAAATTTGGCAACGCGACTCAAGGTTTGAATAGAAATAGCCAAGAAACCATAAAGCAAACACAGAGCCCAACTATTATTTCTCGTTAGTATCACCAGCTTTTTCTGATTTTTTTTTTTAATGCTGCTGAGAAGATGTAAAAAGTAGATTTTGAGCAAGGCAGGCAATGATACTAGATACTCAGTCATTCAGTAACAAGTACCCAAAGACAGAATTTGGATCATTATTAGAAAGAAATAACACATCGATGTCTCTCTCTCTCTCTCTCTCTCTCTCTCTCACACACACACACACACACACACCCATCAAAACTATTTCCCAATCTTTGGCCTGATTAATGGAAATGCCAAAGAACATCATTCAGATTGGATTGTTGATGTGGGCGTGCCAACTCAAGTCCACTGTAGGTAATTTTATTTCCCCTGATTAAGGTCCGTGGTTCAGCAACATCAGTAGACAAGAAATTACAATTCCTTGCACTTAGCACAGTGTTTGCTATTGAGGGTTCCAAATTTTCCTGGTCATGAGGAGCTCAAGAAAGGGAATATTTTATTCTTCTTTTCACCAGCAATTTGTTTATCTTATAGTTAGGATGTGCCAAAGGTTGTTATTTGTTTTCT
This sequence comes from Martes martes, assembly GCF_963455335.1. Lineage (NCBI taxonomy): Eukaryota > Metazoa > Chordata > Mammalia > Carnivora > Mustelidae > Martes > Martes martes. The sequence continues at coordinate 63,349,053 of NC_137892.1, forward strand.
TTTTTGTTGTTGTTCTTGTTTTCTTTTGGTTTTCATAGGTTTTTACCAGTGAGTCCAGAACTTAAAGACGTCTCCATTTTGCATGAAAACGATGTCAACATCTGACATTATAGCATGAGTAAGTAACATGAGTCTAACTGGTTTCTGATCCAGAACATTAGTTTGTCAACCACTATTTTTTGTTGTTCTATAGTTCATTATACACACACACACACACACACAAATGTGGGCAGGCAGTAAAATTATGCTAGAGTTGCTGAAGAATTATAAGTAGCAAAAATGTGCTTAGCTCTTGAATCCAATACTTAAATTCATAAGGCTAAATAATCACCAACAGCAATCTTGTCCCTGATTTTGTTTCCGTCATTAGAATTCTGTTTCGATGTTTACCTTTCATTCTTCCTTAAGAAACTGGGTTACTTCCTCTGTCTGAGCCCCGCAGGGAAGTCAGAAAGCCGATGTTTGAGGTAACGTGGCAATGCATTTTAAGAAGAATCAGCTCCTAAGAAGTGGGGAGAAAATATATTATTGGACTTTGCAGGGCAAACATACCCCAGCAGGCTGGAGACTGCGAGGAGTGGGATCCCGCTGGCCGCGGTGGCCCCCTCCTGCCCACCCCTTGCGCGGGCGGCCGTTGCACGAGGCCCGCCCGGGTCGCATCTGCTCCCGGGGGAGCCGGGCCCTCGCGCTCCCTCCAGGATGGGACAGGATATGACAGCCCGGTTTGTGCACCAGCATCCTTAATATTTCCTTCCTTTCAGAAGCAAATAGAGCGTTCCCTTATCTGAATGCTAATTTCCTAGTTAAAAACCCTCCCTTGCTGACAAGGGACTGAAAGAGTTTTAAATCACAGATGTAGAGTATCAAATGCAATAATGCTCTTGCAATAGTGCATTGAAGCCTCAATTAATTAACCCTTGGGCTAAGTAGGCAGGTACATGGCGGTGGCCGCAGGCGGTGGATGGATGAGATTTAAATGTGCATCTCATTTCCCCAGCACGGAGCATGCCGTTTGGTTCAGAAAGGAGTCATTTTGCACACTCGCCTCATTTACTCGCCGCTTTAATCCTCCTAATTCCACCTGAGATCGGGGGAGAATTGAAAAGGAAGGCGAGGAGCAGGGGCTGCTGGCCGGGCTTTTGTTGCACGCGGTCCCCCGGGGCCGTGCTGCGCAGGGCCTCCAGCGGGTCTCGCCTCGGAGCAGGCGTCGATGGGAAACGTGCACAGCGAGATCAAGGCGGATGGGGCTGTTTTTACATTTTTAGGGGGTGCGGGCAGTTCTGGGAGGAGGATACCGGACCGAGGCCAGCCCGTCCGGGTGCGGAGTCCCCAGGCCAAGCCGCAGCTTCCGCTGGGCGCGCACCGGGGCGCGGGGTGCAGGGGGGCATCTGTGGGACGACGCCGCGGGTCGGGAGGCGCGGTGGGCGCGCGGGGTCTCGGATCTGGCCGCGCTTCCTAGTCCCGCCGCCCGGGTTCAAGAACCACATCCCACCCTCGGCCCGGCGCCGTGTCCCGCGCTGACTAGGTGTAACTCTCCAGCTCATTTCTCTCCACGCGATTTACCATCTGTGAACTCGTCTTTAACCTAATAAAAATCATCTAGCTTTTGACTAACAAGAAAAGGAAACAGTGCTCATTGTGGGGTTTGGGGAAAATGGCTTCACTAATGTGCAGGATGAGAACGGAGTGATTTATAGGCGGTTTTAACTGTAGGCTATGATTAGGGGGCTGGTAGTAAGTGCATTAGATGTCTAAGTGTGGCAATAGAGTAAATAGGCGTTTTATTTATCGCAGTGCCAGGGGCCTCTTAGCGGAAGAGCGCTTCTCCAAATTGAAATATAGCAGAGTTTACACTCCTGATTAGGGCTTCAAGCGCAGAGCCCAAGGCTATCAGCTAAGCAGAAACAACGCTCGCTGACACCTAATTGTCACTGGATTAATGTGCAAACAGGGACAGCGAACAGTAACAACAAATAACCTAGTGTCAGAGCCGTTGGTGGCAGTGTCCACTCACAGTGACTTGGGGGCCAAATTGGAGTTTATATGTCAAAACGGGCTCGGATCAATGTGTCGGGCTCCTCCTGCGAAGGGCTGGATGGAGTCGTGGCAGTGGTTGATCTATGGGTGTGTGGACATATTCCATGCCTGGGAGTAGAGGGGAGCAGGCAGACGGAGGAGGTGAAATGCTTTTCCATTAATTTTTTTTTCTGCTTTATGCTCCCGAATTCACAGCTATTAAGACAAATTTATGTGAATCAGGTCTTTCTCTCCAGGATCTTGTGACTTTCGCCTGTGTCTCCATATAAAATTTAATAACCCTGTTTGTGAATCAAATCATTCCCGCAACAACAGATTCAATCTGGGTTGCCACCTGTCTGGCTTTGGACAGGAGCTACCGAATTGGGCAGTTGGGTTCCAGCTTTTCATGGGGGCTGGTGGTTGGTTGGCTGGGGATAGCTCAGTTGGCCCTGAAGTCTTCCAGAGCAAGAGCTAGATGTGGCGGGGAAGGCGAAAAGGAGGACAGCTTTCCATATTCCCTAGACCCCAACCCCCTTTCTCTTTAAATGACTGACTTGGTGGCAGCCCTATTTTAAAAACACAAGAACTCATAACAGTCCAAAGCAAATGGTGGAATAGGTTACCATCCAGGAAGTTCTTATGCTCACTCATTTTTCTTCTACAATTAGCCATTTAGGGAGGGAAAAAGTCACAAATACATGAATTATGTTCCTAAATGTATTTCTAAAGTTCTTAAGTTTTATTGAGCATGAAAGTTGGTCTTTCCCTGTGTTAAGGACTGAAGAAGCTATAGAACTAGCTAGTAGCTCAATGGTGCAAAGTCTTATGATTTAAACTTGACATTTGCAATTTTTTGCTGTAAAATATTACTTTCTTTATTTCAAGACTTTAGTTGAAAACCTCGTAATTCCTTTTAAGCTCCATTTGATTGTCAATTGCACAACTCTCTCTAAAGCTTAGGGCTTATGATTTTCATACACACATGATTTATGCTTTTTGTGTCACAATATAATGTGCTTTGGTACAGCTCCTACTTATTTCTCTTGCATCACGAGAGCCTTCCCTTTTAGAGGCTGGGATTTTTATAGGGAAGCGATGAAAGAGTTGTGACCTGGCTATAGATCTTCAATTGCCCGAAATTACCTTTCTCGCTGCCATTGCCAGGCTTCTGTGCCACTCCATTTAATATGTTTTCAGAAAACGGTGATCTGGCTATCTGCATATTTGGATAACAGAGTCAAATAAATTTTCACTATTGAAAATTTCTGTAGCTGGCTGCAGAAAGCCCATTCACTGCCTCGCCTGTGGAGAAGGATGGCAGAACATATTCTAGAAGTTGCAAACCCTGAGATTTCTTTGAATCCATTTGTTGTGAGAAAAGTCATAAAACTGGATCTGCAATGAGGGAATCGCAATTCCATTTACTAACAATATGCTGAATGATTTCAATGTATGTTTAATCCAGGCGTAGAACCATAGGTTCACCCAAGCTGCTGACTGGATATAGAATTTAAGTTAATGAGCCTCGTTAGAACAACACTGCCTAACCAAAATATCATAAATAGATATTAAGTTTTCTGAAAAGATTAATAATGTATATTGTCAAGATAAAGATTGGAATTCACCCAGGAAACATTTAGTTCATCCTAACTATTATACTTCGTAGATCCTGTTTTGTGGACTCTTAGAAGTGGTAGGAAATTTAGAGACCATCAAACCCTCTTTACAGCCCTATTTGCAGATGGGAAAAACCGAGGCCCAGAAAGGTTGAATGTCTTGCTCAGTGTCACACATACACACACAACTAAATTTTCTTTTTTTTAAATAAAGATTTTATTTATTTTCTTGACAGAGAGAAAGAGATCACAAGTAGGCAGAGTGGCAGGCAGAGGGAAAGGGGGAAGCAGGCTCCCTGCTGAACAGAGAGCCCGATGCGATGCGTGGCTGGATCCCAGGACCCTGAGATCATGAGCTGAGCTGAAGGCAGAGGCCTAACCCACTGAGCCACCCAGGCACCCCCACAACAAAATTTTCCACATATTCCTCAAATATATTATTATTCCAATCAAGCCATACACATCCTAAACATATGAGAAAAATTAAAATGTTTTTGTCATACTTGTCAATTTTAGGTATTTGGGCATTTAAACATTCAACTTCTCTGGCATATAAAAACTGATTTTTTAATTACTAAGAAATAATTGAAAGTGGGCATTATTCTTTATTGATTTGCCTGAAAATTATGAAACAGAATTAAAAATTTTAAGAAGTTTTCAGTATTTGAATGAGTTGCTCTATATCAATTATTTGAAGCTGAGATTATATTATTTCCTGCCAGTTTTCTGTTCTTTTATTTGCCCACTCTTCTACTTCTGGACTTTTAACCTCCTTCAGACTCGATAGGGAGGAAAAACCAAGACTCAAAGAAGTTGATTTTGGGGCACGTGGGTTGCTCAGTCCTTTGAGTGTCTGCCTTTGGCTTAGTTCATTATCTGGGAGTCCCAGGGTTGAGCTCAGCAGGGAGTCTGCTTCTCTGTCTGCCCCTCAGTCTCTCTCTCTCTCCCTCTCTCTCTCTCTCAGATAAATAAATTAATTTTTTAAAAAGTTGATTTTTATCATTACTTAATAGAATATTTCATGGAGGACCTAGGACAAAACTCCGGACAGAATGAAGTTTGTTGGGGCACCTGGGTAGCTCAGTGGGTTAAAGTCTCTGCCTTCAGCTCAGGTCATGATCTCAGGGTCCTGGGATCGAGTTCCACATTGGGCTCTCTGCTCAGGAGGGAGCCTGCTTTCTCCTCTCTCTCTCTGCCTGCCTCTCTGCCTACTTGAGATCTTTGTCTGTCAAATAAATACAATCTTTAAAAAAAAAAAAAAAAACTGTCTCAGAGAGAAGGACCAGATGGTGAAGGGAAAAGAGCCCAGTTGTGTGATGGGTGGAAGGCGTGGATTTGTATGGTCCAGGTGCTCCTGGTGCCTACTGGGTGATCTTGGGCAAGTCACTGTCCACCAGCCACCTAGCCGAGTCTCCTAATCAGCACAAGGGTATAGGCACACAGTTTCTTAAGGTGAGGTCTGTGAGCCCACAAAGTGAGGGCTCTTGTGCCCTCCAGAGTTCAAAATGCTTGTACAAAAGACCTACACATTGTCTTGTAAATGTGAAGTTTTTAATCACTTCTGCTGTAGCAGTTGGAACTCTAATATTGCAGTCTGAGGAAAAGACCTGAAGAGACACTGATGACTTATTTAAAATATCCCCTCAGGCCAGGGGAGTACTTCATCAGGTGTACTCTCCAAGGGCTTTCTTCTTAGAAGCAGGTGCTTGGGAGAACGTCAGCAGTCACCACTGTTGGTTTTGGAGTCTTTTTCTCTGTCTCTATCTCTCCCTCTTTCTCCCCATCTGCCATAGTACTTTTTCGTAATTAACAAAAAATAGTTTGTGGATTAAAAATATTATAAGATGTCTTCTCCCTGATTTTTTCTACTTAATCTACTATGTCATGACTTTAAGAAATACCATGAGTTTGTGTATATGGTAACATGATTTCTGGACATTTTTACCTTCTGAAAGAAAATGAAACTCCCAAATGTGCCAAATCAACGTGCTTTCAGGACTGTGCAAGGAGCCCAGTTCTAAACATCGTTACATGTCATGCATCTACATATTTTCCTGCTCAAACATAATTAAAGGCAGACAGTGTACTGTGTTTCAAACATGTATAGGGCTCTTTGGCAAGCACGTTTTAGAAATTACTTTCCTCTACCCCGGTGTCAGGGAGCTAATTTCATTTTCATGTTGTAACCAGATTTGAAAATCTAATGGGTGTTTCCTGGATGGGGCCTAGAAGCTTTTTTGGACTCAGTGTCACTTTGAGGTCTTGCATGGTTAAAATGAAAGTGAAAGTATTTGGTAAGCACTAAGCAACTCTTTCCATCATGTTTAATATGGCTCTTGGAGGAACAGTATATTGCATGCTTTCTCTATACTCTTTGTAAGGTTGGATTCTTTTTTTTTTTTTTTTTTTTACTTAAGGGAAGTTTTTCTAAGAGCACATCTTTTTAATCGTATACTTTCCCCTTCTCAGTGAGGGACTATTGATTGAGTGGACACCCCTTACTGTAGCTGTTCTGAGCTGCCAGCAGCAGAGTTTCCTGTGATTGATTTTATATAGCACCTTTTATACTTGAGAAATCCCAAAGCACTTAACAAAGCTGTGAGTGAACTTGATGCTGATAGTGATGGCGTCGGCAGACACCGCCGGTGGCACAAACCCACAGCAGCTCACATAGCTTCAGATCCTTGGACTCTCCAGAGAGCCTGTTGGCCAGGCCACCCCTGTCCTCTCTGGTCTGCCTGGATTCTCCAGACTGGAAAGGGTGTGTAGCCATCTTCTAGGATGGACCTGGGTCACCACGCTGAGCAGCCCTACGTGACTCCAGACGGATGAGATAGGCCCCATGAGTAGCTTCCAACTAAGAGGTTCTAAGACTCTCTGATTTCATGAGTATCTCTTGCACATTGAGTAGGTGCCCGACATTATGTCAGGCCTCTGCCCCTTGGAGAGGAAAGACGCTTTGGCTGACTTTAGTATGAGGAAAGAGCAAAAGCGAACAAGAAGACCTCTCCAGAAAGGTGTAACGGTATCCCCCACAGAAGGACAGTACATCATTGCTACCATCTTTAACTTCTAGCCCAGTGCTTAGCACATAGTAACTCCTCAGCAAATGTTTGTTGAGCAAATACATGTACGTGCAGAGTTAAATTTCAGTCCAGAATCATGGACGTTCACGCCTGGCACCACTGATCTCGGCAATGAGTGTGTAAAATAAGCAGGCCTTGTTGCCATTAGAAGCAGCCAAAGTGCAAGGAAAATAATGCCTTTATTGGTTTCTACGCTGGTTCCTGATGGCAAGAGCCAGAGCTGCTTCTTTGACTTGGAGATCGGTGACAAAGTAAGAGGTGAGGAACTTAAGCCCACAGGGAGAACTTTAGTCCATTTTCCTCCAGCAAAATGAATCAGAGAAAGGAGAGGTAGGGCAAGTCTGAGGAGGGGATGTCATACCACCTTGTATGAGTGGGGAAATGATGAGGAGACTGTCATCAAAGGAACAGAAGAGAAGAAAAGTCCTAGTAGTCTTCCCAGGAATCTGGGCACTTCTCACCCTCATCTTCAAAGATGTGAGCTTCCTTAGAGAGCAGGAAGACTGCTGGGGAGGAGGGGAGGAGAAAGCCGGCTAGTTCTCTCTGCCTCCCCGCTCACCCACTCCCCGAAACCCCACCCAGAAAGAGGGTTAGCAGTGACAGAAGAGTTGGTGGGGTATCCCCTCTGGCTCCAGCGGGATTCAGACCCAGGTGTCTATGTTTCATGACACATCTCATCACCCAGTCAGCATGTTTAAAAGAGAGAGACCATCTAAGGGAAGATGAACATGTGCTTCCTCTTCACCTGTGCTTTCTTTCCTTTATACTCATGGGCTTTGGAGTTCATTTTCAAACCAAAAGATAACTTACTTTCGCCTCATGTAATGCATTGATGTCTGTTATCTCCTTTGCTCTTCGACTGACCCAGGCAGACCCATGGTATCATTGCACCCATTTCACAGAAGAGGAAGCTGAGACCCTGAGAGAGGATAAGTGACTTGCCCCAGGTCACACAGTTGGCAAGTGGTACAGCTGGGATTCATACTCAAGTTACTAAGCACCACATCTCACTCACTGTCCACTATGTCTTACTGTCTCCATCTCACACTGAAAAAAATTAATCCTGCTTGAAAAAAAAGAAAGTTTATCATTATAACAGGCTGGTATTTGAAGGATTAAGTTGTGACTATTTATAGTTGATTTCTGAGCTTACACCACAGAGCTGGCTGCTTATTACTATAAGCTATCAACTAAAATCTCCTCCCCTGTGAGTCTCTTCTTTGTAGGAACAGAAATAAGCACCTGTGATTTTCACCCGTGGGGTTCATAGCTGTGTGTATTGCTACCCCTTGAGACATGTGTTCCCTCCAGACCTCAGTAACTCTCTCTAAGAGGTGAAGGCTGGGCTGGCCAGTGTGTTCCAAGGCTCCTTTCAGCACCAAGAGATTGTGATTTTGTGCTGGTGACTGTCCAGTGGCTCCCCGCTGAAGAATGAGGGCCCGACGGGTGGTGTGAATGGGAACTTGGTTAAGTTCCACACTGGCTTGCTGGGAGCTGATGACCACAGGCTCTGGGCTCAAAGCTGGGCATAGGGACACACACACCTACCCTCAGGACTATGGGGTCTCATGGAGCCCTCCAAAGAGGCCTGAAAACATGCAGTTGTTGTTCACCTGTTTACCTTTTATTGGAGAATTTTAAGATGTGCTCTTTGTGCAATATGAGTTATTGAAAGGATGTCGACACCTGACTAATCCTTCTTTCTGTGCATTTTTTTAGAAGTCCTATTTAAATAGATGCATACTGGAGGAGACTTGAAGAAACCGTCATGTTGTGTTCTTGGTAGGCTGCATAGAAAAGCAATTCCAGAGACTTGCACAGTTAGGGAGTATGCCTTGGAAGTCCAGCACAGGGGTGGGCAGGGCCTCAGGCGTTTGGACCGGCGTGAGCGAGCTGAAGGAGAACCTGATTAAGAGAACAGGGCCCAGTTCGAGGGGGGCTCAGGGAGTGTGGATGGCATGGCAGCTTTGTTTAGAAGAAAAGCCGGTCAAAGCCACAGGGAGTCCTTGCAGGCCAAAGGAGAGAAAGTTGTTCCCTGGGAGAGAGTGGCATTTTGGAAAACTGAAAATCGCTTCGGTAATATCGCATGTGAGAATCCTTGTTTCCAAAAAGAAATGCAATAAACCTCGCGGTTTGAAGGCTTCTTCAATATCTTACAAATCACACAATCATCTCCAGCTTTTGGCACAAAGAAAAATCCACATGACAAACCTTACGGAACATTAGCGATATCAAGATAAGCTACATCTGCCGAATACCAATGAAATTACCCCTACCTGCTCCTGGTGTTTTTGACAATGTGAGGCAGAGGGTCCGTTTTTTTTCCTGTTAAAAATGGAAATCGGTGTTTGAGTATTCCATGAAGTTCTTCAGGTTCATTAACAAGGTCAAAATCAATGTTATTTTACTGTTTGGAATCATTTTTGGCGGAACAATGAAAAGAAACCATAGTAGAAGTAGTCTTAATATAATCATTTTCTTTTCATTGTTCTTTATGGGAAAATAATTTGGCCCGAAATTTAGTGGTCCCATCAGGGAGGTGATATCTTTAAAAAGGTGGTCTGAAGGACAGGTTTTACTGTACTTTAATAGGCTTATAGATTAATATAAATCTTAATATTCATAATCTTTACCATTTCTTTTCTCAATATCTGCTCCATCTATACATCTATTTATAATGTATGTTTCAAACACAAGATATACTTGATTTTTATTGAATATACTGATGGTGCTACAGGGACAGCCACTTGACCTAGTTTAAAAAAAAAAAGGAAGAAAAGAGCAAGGGGTCAAATTTCTGGGTAGTCGGCTGCTGAAAATAGATTTTTGCAGATAATGCAATGGCCTGCCTGAAAGCAGATGTCCTCGCAAATTTGCCATTTGCTAGTATTTGTGTAGCTAATAAAGAAATAAGGGTACCCCAAGTGGCAAGTGTGAACTGTGGATGATTGTGATGAGATGTGGACTGGCCCCCTGAAAGCTTGATTTTCCCAACCAAAACATGAAACATTCTCTACCCATGTATGTCCACAAAAGACAATCACAATGATAACTAGACATGAAGTTTATTTATTCGCTAAGGAGGAAAACATGCAGATATGCATTGCTTGACATGAAATATTTTTATGCAGTTATTTAAAGGAAAAACATCTAATTAACTGACGCTGGTTTTATTTTTACTCTGGCATTTCTCCTTTGCCTGTCAGCTTATTATGTTATAAACATTAAAAGAATGAATGAATTTTGTATGTGCCTGAACGTGTGTGTAACATTGGTACATTACATAAAAAGATGTCTATTAGAAAAGTAATACATCCTCATTATAGAAAAGTTACAAAATATGGGAGGAAAAACACATATTCCTACTACCCAGAGATGATTGTGTTAACATTTCTCTCCTATGTATTGTTTTACACAGTTCAGGGCATCCTCTAAAATTGAATGTAGATTTATTAAATTCCATTGTATCACTTCACTATTTCCTATTATTGAATGTTTGGGTGGCTTTAGTTTTATCCTTTTACTGTAAATATAAAGATAAACATGTTTTTACCTATGTCTGTGTTTGCATTTCAGATGACTTCCCTAGAAACTAGTCCCAGAGATAGAATTATTAGAGTAAATGAAGTGAACATTTTTAAGGCATTTAATGGATATTGCCAAATTACTTTCCACAAAGCATAGGTCAGTTTATAGTATAAACTTATTTTAATTAAATTCAATGTCTTTCACCCACATTACTGAAACAAAAGTAGTTCCAGCTTTCGAAAGCAGTGATGTCTTGTGATTTGGCATGGACTTGGGGTCCACGGTTACTCTGAGGAAGGGGCACGAGGGTTGTAGAGGCCTCCCTGCCCTCTCCAAGGGCTTCTAGGTCATTCTCATAAAGACTTTCCTTTCTCTCTTTCTTGTTTAAAATTGTGTGGTTCTCAGACATCGTATTTAATATCTTAAAGATTCATATTTTTACTAAAGGGAAGATAACCTGAATAATTAGCCATGTATTTTTTTCACCTTTATTTATTTATTGACTTATTTAATGAGAAGAAACCCTGGAATTTATTATTAGAAAAATGGGACTTTAAAAGTATTTATATTTCCTTGCCCACCCAACTCCCAGGTTTCTTGGTTTCAGATATCTTGTCTCCCATCACTTCAGTCTTCCAGAAAACATTTGGCTATGTGCATAAGGTCACATTACTGTCCCCTTTTTGGAAGGCCTGTGGTCTGGTGCCTGCTGATGCCTGTGTGTGGAAGCTGGGCTTCCAGAAAACTGAAAACAGTGTCTGCATTTGTAGCTCCTCCCAGCGATCCCTGCTTCTGCAAACAATAGGTTCCCAAAACATTCTCTGGTGTGCTTGAACCTGTTTAAACCTGTGGTGGGATTATTGAAACGTTACTGGTTATGCTAAGACTCAGCATGTTTGCATATATGCTCATACTCATTTCCTGGGGCATCTTTGCCTTCTGGCTTTCTGAAAAGCAAAAATAGAGATGTTGCCAACAGATTTCCTATTTGAGGGTCCCTTAGGCTGAGAATGACTTTTCACAAGGGAGGGGGAAAGAATGGAAGTTCTGAAGTCCAAGAGGAACTACCTTCTCAGAACTCGGTCCAGCTTTGACCATGGCCAGTCCTGAATGCTTTTCTCTAAAGGGAAGCCCTGGGAAAAGCCAGGAGTCTGAGGACTGGGAAGGGGCTCAGTCCTCCTCCGGGAAACTAACAGCCTTAAATGATGCTTGTCTTTGTCTGGAGACTGACTACATAGTCAATTAGTGACCTTTACTTTATATAAAACAGATCCTCTTACTATATTTCAAAGTAGTTTACAACTCTGTATAAAATATAACGTCTTTACTAGGAGATGGTGGAATATAAACAGGAAGGACACAAATATTAATGCTATTCTCACCATGCATGCCTTACAAAACACATTTGCTAAGTTTTGTTAGATATAAGAATATATTTAGCTACCAACTTTACTGTCATTGTGGAAAATTACACAAACCAATATATGTAAGTGAATAATTTTACATATAGTTAGTGTCTTTTTTGATTAAGAAAGTCGTTTAAAGGACATATTAATTATGCATCTTATGTATCCTATGTGGCTAGAGCAGCTCTGTGAATAGAGACCTGCCAGTTGTTTTGTTAAAATGCAGCTTTGATTAACAACAACAACAACAACAACAACAAAAACCCCAAAACAACTGGATGTAGCATATCTGGTAGAACTACTTTTACTATGAAAAAGGAGAGAATCAAAGCTATTGTTTTGTTTTGCAAATATAAGGCTTTTGGAGGGATGAGCTTTAGGCCACACAAATGTGTGGAACACAATGTAGTAGTGAAGGTTGTGTATTTGCTAAAATTCTTCCTGGCTGGGACTCTCGGATCTAGTGGCATATGTGAGTGGAAAAGTAGCCACTGAAACCAGACAGGAAATAATACACTAAAAGAGAAAATGTTTTTTCATTATACTTGTAATTAGAAGCACTGGGTTTCCACATTTAAACTTCTCGGATTTGTAAAATCCCAAGCAGTGCCCCCTCACCCCTGCCCCCCCTTACCCCCCCACCCCCAAACCCCAATGGATAAAAATCTGCATTTGAAGAAAATGTTTTACAATCAAACTAGAGTTTGTCTTTGCCTTTTGTAAACAAAATGGAATATTATTTTTCCAAGAAGACACTCTCTGGAAGTGTTTTCCTGAAGCGTGTTTGACTTTTCAGGGTGTCTGTGGGCAAGTCCCATCTGTGTTCACTGCTTTGTGGTCTCATTCAGGCTGCTGGTGGTGGCTTTGAATGGGTCAGCTTCACAAAATCTGCATGAAAATTGGGAATTGTCAAAGTAATTTGCCATTTACTGACTCACTCTCTATGCCTTTTGTGTTTGGATCAATAAAAACTTAAATCCTTTACCTAGTTTAGTAACAACCTATTCTAAAGCATTATATTCCCCCTAATCTTTGCGAGTTCTGGTTGTACAGTTATCCATTTTCAATGATACTCATTTTAAAAGGTTAACAAACGAGAAACTAAACCAACCATACAAATAACAGCCCAAAGAACACTTTCCAAAATGTGTTGCTGTAGTGCCATTTCAAATTTAATATTCATGCAGAGGAAAGCTAAAGGCCACCAAACCAGGTGGATAAAATAGTACTGCGTTTTATGACTCATTCTTAAATGAAATCTCTTAAATATTGCTAATGAAACCAGCTCTCCCACACAGCCTTGTCACGCGCCCTTTCTAGGCTGGTTCAGTTCCATTTCCCTGTCTAGCAATTTGCCCCAGGCCCCTATTAAATGAATTATCACGGCCCCTAAATCATCTCTGCGGGGGTTTCCTCTAATCCCATCAAGACACTTACACTCCCCTTCTTCCCTCCTGGTGACATAATGAATTATTATTTCATGGGGAGCAGTTAAAGAGGCCCCTTTGGAAGAGTGGAATGTGCGCGGGGTGGGGATCTGGGCCTCGAGGAAGCAGGCCGGGTAGCAGCGCCCCGGGCGGGTGCCAGGGGCCCAGGGTGGGACAGAGTCACGCGGCTACCAACTGCCCTCCCGGCCGTCGGCCCCGGGGGCTCGAGGCGGGCTGCTGGCGGGCGGCGCGCGGACAGCACCGGCGCCGGAACCGTCCCCCTGCGCCCGCTGGAGAAGGGACTCTGGGCGCCTAAGAGCGCAGGGCAGAGAGAGAATATAAATGTTTTCCTTAACTGGAGGAAACACTGCACTCACAAACCACTTGCGGAATAGATTAAGCTAATTTATTAAACACAGTTTGCCTGGTGACTGAGCTGAGCTGAGTAATGATTTACTTTTTTTTTTCTTTTAAAAAACATTAATAATAGGAAGTCAGGGGCCACAGCGGCCCTGACGGAGGGGCGTGGGCTGCGCGGGTGCTGGGGCCGGGGCCAGGCCGGGACTTAGGACATGAGCTCGGCGGAGCTCCGGGGCCCGGGCCTCTGCAGGCCGCCGGGGGCTAAGGCTGCGCCCGCGCGGGAAGCGAGGGACCCGGGGGGTGCGGGGGTGGGGGCGAGATCGGAAACGCCGGGAGCCGCGCCCACCCGGGGAGGTAACCCGGTGCGGTTCCGGCGCTAGCAGGCCAGCTGGCCCGGTTGGGGTGTTTTTTGTTTTTGTTTTTGTTTTTGTTTTTGTTTTTTCTGATTTTATTTATTTATTTGACACAGAGAGAGAGATCACAAGTAGGCAGAGAGGCAGGCAGAGAGAGGGGGGAGGGGAAGCAGGCTCCCCGCCGAGCAGAAAGCCCGATGTGGGGCTCGATCCCAGGACCCTGGGATCATGACCTGAGCTGAAGGCAGAGGCTTAACCCACTGAGCCACCCAGGCGCCCACCGGTTGGGGTTTTTGGTTTTGTTTTTTTTTACATCTTGTTCTCGAGGAGGCTCAGATCCCTCCACACATACCAGTGCTGGACCTTCTTTTGAGAACGCGTTAAACACTTTCAAGGGCAAGTCTGTGCAGCAGCGACTCTCCGCAGTGCTCCGTGCCAAGAACCCTCTTTTCACCATAAATATGTTGTAATACCTCTTTACTATACCAGCATGAATGTCTTGGGAAATATAACCTACCCAAACACATCATTAAAAAAAAGAGAAAAAGAAGGGAGGGAGGGAGGGAGGGAGGGAGGAAGGAAGAGGGGAACAGATAAGAAGAAAGGGAGGGAGAGAGAGAAGGGAGAAAGTGAGGGAGAGGGGAAGGAAAAACACGATAACTTAACTGTAAAGGAAAAAGTAACAACAAATAACTTACGTGTATTTCTCCAAAATGACAAGTATAGAATGAAGTAGTCAAATGCTTATACCACTTTACAACAAATTCTGATTTAAAATTGTTCAACTGATTGTTGTTGAGTCTTTTTTGTTATAGTTGACATTTGCGGGGAGTTTCTTATAATTGTTGTTTTAAATTTTTTTAAACTTATTTATTTCACTAATCTCTACATTCATGGCGGGGTTGAACTAACCACCCTGATATCAAGAGTAGCTTGCTCTTCCAGTGAGCCAGTCAGGCGCCCCTATAGTTGGTTTTTTGAAATAAGGGCTAAATAAGTATATTTGCTCATACATGTGGAATCATCCCAACTTGTATGTGGACTGTTGGAGATATTTTGAGGAAACTCCAAACCCACCAGCTGCACTGTTGTCAATAACCTGATTTTCCAAAGTGGTGAATGATGCTTGGTAAAGTGGCAGGCAAAACAGTGTACATAGTAGTTGTATCTGTGGAAAACTCAGTGTATCTTAAAACTATGTGAAAACACCTAATGTTTATACGTAGATAGTAACCAAAGGCTTTCTCACCTACGTGTGCCTAACATCCAAGTCCGAACATCTGAAATTGCTCAACAGGTAGAGGGCTGAGACAATTCTGTGGGTGGCAATGCAGTGTCTTCTGGGTGATAGCATTACCCCCTCTGAGATGCATTGACCTAGAACATTCGTCTTAAATGCCTTGCATTATTATTTCACAGGGAACAGACCATTTTGCCTATGTTGCCAGAATGTTTGCTGGTCTCTTGGAACCCATTCACCACTCTGTATAGAATCCATGTATTCTGGATTATGAAGCCTTGGTGGGAATTGAGAGATTGGAATCATAGACTTGGGAAGAACTTTGCTGGGACCCTCAAGAGGGAAATCCTTCAGTGACAGCTCGTCCAAGTTTCTAAAAACTATATATATTCCAGTTTTGGTTTCCTTTGGGTAGTCTGCAGGAGACTCATTGCCTTCCTTGCTCTGGAAGTGGACCTAACACCACTTCAGTGGACCTAACATTAACATTAGGGCTGCTTTAGAATGTTGTTCAGCCCTCAATCTAGTTCGCTTGTTCTTGGTAAGATGTTTCACCTCTGTACTTCGGCAGGTAATTTTTTGTATCCAACTGTAGGACATTATATTAATATCTGTTAAATGCCTTCTTGTTGGAGCTGATCCTTCTTCCCAGCCTGTCTAGGGTTTTTGGATACCAGTTTTGTTTTTGAATCTATAAGCCTTCCCTTCTAATTTCATGCGATTTGTAAGTCAAAATATTAGAATATTAGAATTAATTATTACAAAAAGAAAAACTCTCTTGCCAATGCTGTATCATTAGTAATAATACCATATAAATGTTAGGTTTTTCTAATGTGTGCCTTAGGAGCTGCCTTATCTAAGTGTGTTGATCACAGGGTATTCAGAGCTGAAGAAAGACAGTGGACTTTAACATGTGTGTGTCTTTGTTTTTTTGGTTTTTTTGGTTTTGTTTTCTTTTTTGTTAGAAGAGTTTGACATTAATTTTAAGAATCCCTTAGAAGATTGTTGTTCCCTACTCTCAATGTGGGAATTTTGTTAATCCTAGAAATAATATTATTCCAAGTAAAAATAATTTTTAGAAGAAGAACAGTTCCCACTTTTCTACTATTCTAACATGTTGTTTTCATGTTCCATGTTCCCTTCTGTATATTCTAGGTTTTGTGCTGGTCTTTACATTTTCACGCTGTTTTCCGCATGTGTTTTCTAGTTTCCTGTTAGAAATGGGTATTAGCCTGTATTTATTCTTAGGTAAAGGGAGTAAAAACAGGCAACAGAGAGTCTTCAACACAGCTTTACCTTCGTGGGCTGAAAAGCTAAAATCTTTGCAGTCCTTTTAAAAATATTAGCACTCTGGGAGTGAGGTAGGACTATCAGATTCATTCAGTAGCTCACTTAAAAAAAATCTTTATACATGTGTATAAATCACCAGTGGAAAAGGGTGACAGGTTCTTGAGCTGCTGGCTTGGAAGGTCCTGAAGTTGTAACTTAGAATACTTTGGTCTGTGGCTTTAGTTCTGCTGGAAAGTAGGGCGAGGAAGTTGTGAGAGGTGGTAGAGATGCCATCTTGATTTATCTCTGGTTTTGGAGGGCATTAGGCCAGGTGTGCTTAGGCAGTGGGGGAAATCACCTCCCCATGTGAAGTTCCTTATTTCTCTTTCTCTTTCCATGATGTTACCACCTCTGGACAAGTTGGACCTTTTCTGGGAACTCAGGTGGAGTGGCTACCCTTGGGTATTTGTCCACAGCCTGAGGAAGGTTCTGCTAAAGTCTGATTTACCATTGGTACCTGCTCTTCTATTCTCTTAAGCTGAGTATTATATAGAATATTTGGAATAATCCTTATCTTTTAGAAAATTGACAGTGATGGTGGCTACCAGTTATTGGGCATCTAGTATATGTCAAACAGTATCACTAGTCTTTATAGCCGTCCTATATGAGGTAGGAATCATTATTTCCATTTTAGAGATGAGAAATGCTCAGAGGTGTTAAGTGTCTTAGGCAAACACAGGGTGGCCTATTTTCACAGCACAAGGTTGTTTTACCCTGTAACACTCTGTGTCTATTTAAAAATATCTAAATTTGAGCAATGTAAAATAATATCACAAGATCCCAAGCTTTAGTTCTCATTTAAGAAGATAAGAGAAGGTGAGCAGAGAGATCTGGGGCTTTTTCAAAGCAGGAAGGATGGTGTGACAGCTCCCAATGACTTGCTCCTGAGCAGAGCATAAGGTGTTCTGGAAACAGAGGGCAGACAATTGAAAACTTAGCAGCAGGAAATGATCCCAAAACAATGAAGCCTAAGAGACCAGTTTGGTGTATTTTCAGGATATAAAATGTTGGACTCAGAATACTTAAATTGTAGTACAGAGTCTGTCACCAAACCACTGGGTGACTACAGTTCAGTTACTGAAGTAAATTCCTCCAACCTAGGCTGAATCAGTGTTTGTTGAATAAATTCATGATGATTATTTAGAGTAGCTAAGAATTCTTTATAAGAGAAGTATAAGGAAAACCTGATCTTGTTTAGTATATGCAGATGCTTTTCAGCCTTTGAATGAAAACTGGCAAGCCACTTAAATTTTCTGACAAGAGAGTGATCCTTGCCAAGCTCAGAGATCATTGGTTTAAAGTACATTCTTTGTAATATCAAGTAGGGTATAGGGACAACCCAGTTCCACAATCGAAGAAATGCTACGTCTTTATTTTTTCTTTTTAAGATTTTATTTATTTATTTGAGAGAGAATGAGACAGAGAGAGCATGGGGGGGTGGGGGTGGAGGGAGAAGCAGGCTCCCCACTGAGCAGGGAGCCCAATGATGCCGGACATGATCCCAAGACTCCAGGATCATGACTTGAGCCGAAGGCGGTTGCTTAACCAAGCCACCCAGGCACCAAGAAATGTTATGTCCTTAAGTGTTTCCTTCTCCTGAAACTTCTCTTTGGTCAGCCAAGGTGGTTGAGCATGTCCTCATCCTTAAACTGAGTCCCTGCTCTCAGACAGCTCTAAAGCTCATGAATACAAGACTAACAAGGGCCACACTGGTGCTGCGGCCCCTAGGGATTCCAAGGATCTTCTTGAAAATCAATCCCAGACTTTACAGCATTACTGAATCTTCTCAGTTCCATATAGCCAAGGCTGCTCTCATTGTCCCAGCATATAATAGCATCAGAACTCCAGGAAAAATCAGGCCCTGATTCAGCAGATCCTCAGAAGCACTCTTTAAGGGAATCTGAAGATCCAAAAATTCTGGCGAGCTAGGTCGGTGTGCTTAGTTCTGCAATCCACATGAAAGTAAAGATTGTGGGTCTGGTCAGATAACCCAGGACATTTCAATGTCCTGATGATTTATTACCAGAGTGAATAGAAATATTGCAGACCACAGTATCATTTATCATGTAATTACATATCTTTCTGGGAGATAGCGCACATGAACACAGAAGCGATGTAGAGCTACCATGTCTTTTGTTCTGGGCCTCAGTTTCCTTGCCTGCAGTGGGAAAGGCTTGGGCCGGATGGTCTCAGGATCTTGAAGGTCTCTCACAGCCCTAACCTTCAAGAGTCTGTAGACAGATAGGGTCTTACACAGAAGCAGCCTTCTGGAGCTGTGGTACCATTGGTACCACCTCCTATACGTGTTACATAGATATTTAGCCTCTCTAAGCCTCAATTTCCTCATCTGTAGAAGTAGAAAAGATGACAGTTCAACTCCATAGGGTTATTGCTCTGACTTTTAAGGAAAGCTATGTAGATCTCTGAGAAGGAAACCTCAGAAAGCACCCAATCTATATTAGCTGTTACTATTATTATTAGGACATTCCATTGTCATAGTTTATTGTTGTTTTCTTGTGTATTCCCCTACTTGTCTCCCATCTCTCCTTGTTTACTTCCACATTTACTCTTACCACACAAACTATCTTCAAGGGTTAAACTTTAAAGGAACCAGTAATGAAGGGTCAAATTTCAAATCCAAGAGTGAGAGATCCTAATAATAATTGTAATAGCTAATATACATTGAGTGCTTAATAATCCTAGATCCTGCAAGGATTGTAGACAATTAACTTCCCTATTTTTGCCACTAAATATATGCCTATCTTTTGCCCCTATCAAACTTCCTATATGGATACAAACACATGTGTTAGAGTGTTAATGTTGGAGATGTTTAGGGGTGCCTGGGTGGCTCAGTCAGTTGAGCATCCAACTTCGGGATTCAGCTCAGGTCATGATCTCATGGATTGTGGGATCTCAGAGGTGTAGGAATCTGGGCTCAGCAGGGAGTTTGCTTGAGATTCTCTCTCTCTACCCCTCCCCCCACTTGTGTACTCTCATGCAAGTGCGCGCTCTCTCTCTAAAATAAATCAGTAAATCCTTTAAAAAATATTGTCGAGAAGTTTAGAAACAGATATTTACTTTGATGTGTTAGAACCAGCAGGATTTGGATTTCCTTAAAGACTGTATCTGGAGGAGGATTATTTGGGTAATGCTTGTGGAATCTTTTTTTCTATGTGATGTATTAGGAAAACATAATATGTCAAGCTTTTTCTTTTTCAAGCATGTTTTCTACTTAGGCTACCAGAGGTTGAACAAATATTCCTGCAAACTAGCTCTTTAAAACATTTATATTTTCTCCTTCCCACATACCTAAATTTAATTAATGTCATTTGCTTCAAAATATGCCCATTCCATTTCCAGGCTGCTAAGGCAGAGTCAAGTTGAAGTTGTCATATGTTGAGGATAAGTCAGCAACACTCTTCCCAGTCCAGAATGTGTCCTCCTTGGTCCCTCAGCATCTGATAAGGTCTACTTTCCCCATTTGCTCTGAAAATCCACTTTGCTGCAGCTCCTCTTAGAACCAGGTTTCTTTGAAACAGAAAACCAGATAAATAGTCATGGATGCCCGAATGTTCTTCACTTTTGTCTTTCAGACCAAAATATCAGGTACTTGATATAATGTATATATGAGCCATTCTACTGCATGTGTAATAGAAAATAGTTTCCAGACCCATTCATAAGATGTGTCATTAATTATTTCTGATATAAATACAAGAAACAAAACAGAAAGATAGTCCTGCAGAATGAGAGAATCAAGAAAATTTGGCAGCAAATCTCTGAGGCACTCATTATATCATTTTCTTTCCCTGTTTTGCTGCTTCTGTGATAACAATGGAGTGTTTATTACCCTTCTACTTTGAGCTTCATTTGTCAAAATTGCCTGGGAACTATGTTTTCTCATGCTTTTTCCTCAGTGCATTCACTTGCTTCTTTCTTCCTTTTGTTTTTGAGAGGGGCTCTAGTCACCATTTAATGAACATTGTTTTTTGTAGATAAAAATAAGTGTAGCAAGACTTGGAAACTCAATGTGGTGGATATTGGGTACACCACTCAGAGCCCCCTTGAAGATCAAGGGACTTTGATTCCTACAGCTGCTGGAAGTGTTGGTTGCTGAAGGCTCCCAGTCAAATTCCTCTCCAGGAATTGTCCTCTGCTAAAGGGAGTTGCCTTGCCCCAAATTGCCCAAAGTTACACTCCCTTCTAGGGTCAGCCTGTATCTGATGCCTGGTTGGTGCAAAGGGAGAACAACCCTGCAGGACCACCCAGCCCTGAGCTCCCTGTGGGTCAGCTGAGGCCTCCATGGTAATGGTGCAGCCCTTCCCCTTCTCCTCCCCGTGATTCCTGGTTCCTTTTCTCTCCCGTCAGTGGGAATCTAAGAGCAACGTCCAGGAAACCTCCTGCCAGGAGTCTTCATCTCAGAGCCTCTTTTGTGAGGTGGGGGGATGACCTACAACACTGAGACTAAAAATATGAGAAAGAATATGATGTAGTTTGAAGTGAGAGTCTTAATGCCCCATACCTATTTTTTTCCAAGAATATGACTCTTTTTGAGTTAAAATAGTTGAAGAACTTTGGGATCTCAGTTACAAAACAGGAAAAGATATGAAAAAGTATGAAAAGGATTGTGATAAATGAGAAATGCATTTTACAACCTTCTTTTAAAAAAACCAAACACACCAACAATATCCCTTAAAATATCAGACTTGTGAAATACATAAAATTTTGCCTAGGAAATATTATTAGAAATTCTGGGGCAAAGTGTTAGTACTGCTCTTTTTTAGTTGGTTAGTTTAGTTAGTTTATTTACTTGTTTATTTATTTTATTTTTTTAGAAGTTTTTATTCAAGTTCTAGTCAGTTAACATATAGTGTAATATTGGTTTCAGGAGTAGAATTTAGTGAATCCTCACTTACATATTATACCAGAGCACATCTGTAGCAAGTGCCCTCCTTAATACCCATCAACCTTCTAGCCCATCCCCCACACCCCTCCCCTGAGAGTGTAGTTTTTTAAAACTTTTTCTTCAGAGGATTTACCTTATAATAACATTCAGTGACTATCTCATTTAACACATAGTTACCACAATAATAATCACAACTGATCTTTATTCAGGCAGAATATATGTATTGAAATAGGGAATAGCCTTCTTCTTTCCCCTTAAAAACAGAGCTTTACTGAGATTCTTTAAAAATTAATTTGTACATGTTATATCTTAAGATGTTATCAGTATAAATAAAAATCAAACAACACAGAAGTATATAGAATAAAAAGTTAAAATCTCCTTCTCAGGGACAACTGTTCTGTTTGCTTTCAGACCCTTTTCTGTGGTGATATAATTATTCTTGGACATAGGCACACATATACGATAGGATGTCTTTCATTTCTTTTTTCTTGTATCCTTATGTTAATAGGAACATACTATTAGAATGTTTTGTGACTTACACTTTTTAGTGAACAAGGTTTCATTAATCCTCTTTTTAAAGCTATTTAATTCAAACCACATTGCACTATTCTCAAGCACTAAATTTGATGCTACATTGAACTTAGGTGTGTTAGCTATTCTTGGAGATATACTGGTTATCTAAGTGAAATAAATTACTATTTCAGTTTTCTAATACAAATTTTAATTTTTCTCAAGATACAGAGACTTTCTTTTTTTCCTTTCCAGACTGATTCAGTTGAGTCTGATTCTAAAATTAATTCTTTTAAAAATATCTAAGAAAAATTAAATCCAGTTATTTCCGTTCTCAAAGTGACCTCAATATTTTCTTGTCCTTGACATTATCCTGCCTTTACCATGGGTGTGTGTTTAAAAGGGGGAAAAAAAGGATAGGGGAAAAACAAATTTCAATCATTCAATTTTTGTTTATATTTGTTTCCAAATCCAAGCAGCCTTTTCTAGCAGCAAAGATCTCTCTCCTGCTCTATCACTGGTCTGTAAAGTAAATTGCAAAAAGCCACCAAAGTCTGGCTACATCCTCATAGTGACTGTTTAAACCCATTACTTTCTCTTTTAATCAAATCACTGTTGTGTCAAAATATACGATTCTCGCCATGAATCTCTCTTGCTTGTTACAGGTCACCGGTTGCACCTTGAAAATGTTTGCTCTCCTAAGCGTCTCCTCTCCAGCCTCCAGTTAAATTGCTCCAGACCAAGCCTGATCATTTTTCTATACACAAAGAACTCTAATTAATATAAACATAATGGCAAAGAGATCCTGTACTTTACAAAGAAAGGAAGGGAGAATGCCCAGTTGGGAGGTATGTTGAGCATCACTTGGATAATGGCAAAATGGGCATGTAGACAGATATAAGTCTTCAAATTATATTAAGAAGAAAAAGCAAACCCTAAAAATTTCTTAGTCTTGAATTACTGAGATATTCCAGCCTTTATTCTTTTCTGCTTTAAGAAATATTTTACATAAAGCCGCCAGAGGGCCAGAAACGGAAATAGTAATTATGTTTAAACAGCCAACACTTCACTAATATAAAATATTTGTACAGTCTCTTAAACGTGAAGTTAAGTGCCAGAGGCTATTTTCATTGTTTAATGTATTAAGTAAATAAAAATGTATCTAAGATGTGGACACACAATTAGTTTTGAGTTATTTATCCTGGAGTTTGTATGGTTTAGAAAAACTCCATCTTCTTGGCTGCTGCTGTCCTAATGCATTTAACTTCAGCCATCAGCTATGATTAAACACCTGCTGTTGTGGGGAAACAAAGCACACTAATCCAATATGTATTTCTGACATCTTAAATATCACCCAGTCCCCTGACATCAGGCACAGCTTTTCAGCGGGATGGAATTCCAGAGCATATTTTTCTAATTTATGGATGGACAATAAATCAAAATTAAGCCTTGGGCAATGAAATATACATCAGTGTGGAATGAACTGACTGCAAACGAGGACCCTGCACAACCAAGGGAAAGGATATATTAATGGAATCCTAAGCTGCAAACACTGAAGTGAAAATTAAGGAAGTTTATTCCGCATTTTGTCCCTGTAAAACCAAAAGGTAAAGACAAAATGAAGTTTCCTTTTTTTCCATGCACAGTACTGGAGGAGCACATTTAGATTTAGAAAAAAGAAAAAGTCATTGCTTTTTTTTTTTTTAAAGATTTATTTATTTATTTATTTGACAGAGGTCACAAGTAGGCAGAGAGGCAGGCAGAGAGAGAGGAGGAAGCAGGCTCCCTGCTGAGCAGAGAGCCCAATGTGGGGCTCGATCCCAGGACCCTCAGATCATGACCTGAGCCGAAGGCAGAGGCTTTAACCCACTGAGCCACCCAGGCACCCCAAAAGTCATTGCTTTTAAATGCTTGCATGTGGGTGATTAAAGTCAAATCTCCGTTGCTGTTTTTGTTATTTTCAGTAATTAAGAAGGGTTTGAAGTGCTTAATGTATTTTTGGTTTTGCTCTTCTGGAAGAGTGAACAAAGGCCATTGTTGACAGTCTTCCATTTCTCCTGGGAAAGGTTGGGAGAAAGAAGGACATTCTTCCCTCCCAGGTGGACGTCATAGGTGGGAGCTGTCCAGTGCTGAACAAAACTTCCTTACTGACCTCCAACTGTCCTGAAACCGGGAGACAGAGGCAAACTAAGAGCTTTGTTCTCATCAGAGGTGCTCAGGCACCCCATGTACAGGGCCACCCCCTTGGCCTTGCCCACCTCGATCTGGCCACTCACAAATCTGGACCAAGGTCATGTTGAGCTGCTCCCTTGGCTTATCCTTCTTACTGTTACTATTGGCAAGCACCAAACATTTTTAACAGAGCCCGCCGGGATAACCGTCATATTTATCAGGGATAAGGCTTTATGTTTGTGTGCCTGTTAGGGTTCTTAACTAACAGTATCTCTTGAATTTTCACAGCATCTTTGTTAATGGGGCTAAGTGGCAAATATTTAGCTAGAGACAGGGATAGGAGCCATAATGAAATTGAGAGCTTTGTCTTGGGCTGCATGACAAATGGTGGAACTTGGGAAAGGGATCTTATTGACTGGTTTCCAGTTCTAGACCTCATTTAGCAAATTTTCTCTCTCCAGCTAACAGAAGTTTTTCAGAGTATTCTTCCTAAGGCACTGACACCTTATAGCACAATTATTCCTATAAATTCATCAGTGACTGGTCTCCTGGCTTGTATAATACTTGCATATTATTTATGAACAATTGTTTCTCTAAACTCATGTTACTGAGACTGTTTTAAGTTATTAAAATTAATCTTAAAAGAAATCATGTAATTTAGGAATTAATGTTTCATGTATCTCAGAAAGAAACCAGTATTGCTCTGTGGGCTCCAAACTTATATTTTGAAAATTCTAAATGAAATAATATTTGGGTGATGTTTTAAAATGCATGTCCTTTGGGTTAATTAAAAGGGGCTGAGATAGGGACGCCTGGGTGGCTCAGTTGGTTAAGCGGCTGCCTTCGGCTCAGGTCATGATCCCAGCGTCCTGGGATCGAGTCCCACATCGGGCTCCTTGCTCCGCAGGGAGCCTGCTTCTCCCTCTGCCACTCTGTCTGCCTGTGCTCGCTCTCTCTCTCTCTGACAAATAAATAAATAAAATCTTAAAAAAAAAAAAAAAAAAGGGGCTGAGATATTTGGTTGCTATAAAACTTAAAAATGAAGGGTATGTCTCCTCCACCATTATAGTTTTCCTTTTTGCATTGACTCCTCTTTCTTCTTCAAATCCTCAATACTATTTGCTTATAGAAAATATGCATAAGCCTGGTAGGAGATCTTTTGAACAAAAATATAACAGCATTATGCAACTTACCTGTTTCTGAGGAAAATCTTTGTTCTTTGAGGAAATAGTTTTAAAAGGCTTCTTTTTCATTTTATGATCACAATGTTACATAGTAATGTTGGGGATCATAATAATAATGGCTGACACGAGTTGATGGTCCTGTTCCGGAAGCTTTAGGTAAATCACTTCAAGCAGTCCTCATAAGCAGCCTGTTGTGTCTGTACTGTTGTCACCCTTCTTGACAGCTGAGGACATGAGCGTTAAGGAATCAGTCTCTCACCAGAGATCACACAGTGATGGATGAAACAGAGAATTAAACTCCACCAGTTTGTCTCCAGAGTCTGCCCTTCAAGCACATCATTATTCTACAAAATGCTCTTACATAAAGAAAAGCTCTGACCTTTATATATTTTAACTTTTAAACTTTGTAGATTAGCTTAACCTATCTCCTCTAGATGCAGTGTTACTCTATAAATCAGTTGTGAAAGACTGGTTGTTCATAGTCACTGTCACATAAATGATTACAAGTGGAATTATAATATTAAAAAATGAATTCCTCGAGATCCAGGTAGTTCTCTATCCTCATTTTTAGCTGAAACAGTCTATGTTTAAAAATTCTAGCTACTAGGGGTGGGGGTTACCTGGGTGACTCAGTTCGTTAAGCATCTGCCTTCGGCTCAGGTCACGGTGTCAGGGTCGTGAGATCAAGCCCTGTGTCAGCCTCCCTGCTCAGCCAAGAGTATGCTTCTCTCTCCTCAACCCTGCTCTCTCTCACTCTTTCTCTCTCAAATAAATAGTAAAATCTTAAAAAAAAATTCTAGCTACTGGGGCACTTGGGTGACTCAGTCAGTTAAGTGTCTGCCTTTGGCTGAGGTCATGATCCCAGGGTCCTGGGATCAAGCCCCGCATCAAACTCCCTGCTCAGGGGGGAGCTTGCTTCTCCCTCTCTTTCTGCCCCTACCGCCCACCTGTGAATATGTGCTCTCTCTCTTATAAATAAATAAATAAAGTCTTAAAAAAATCTAGCTATTGTATCAGTAACTATGAGCAAAGACATAAGGATGCTGACAAAGGATGGGGATTTTTTTTTAAAGATTTTGTTTATTTATTTAACAGAGATCACAAGTAGGCAGAGAGGCAGGCACAGGGTTTGGGGGTGGGGAGAAGCAGGCTCCCTGCCGAGCAGAGAGCCCGATGTGGGGCTCAATCCCAGGACCCTGGGATCATGACCTGAGCTGAGCAGAGGCTTTAACCCACTGAGCTACCCAGGCGCCCCAAGGATGGTGGATTTCAACTGTATCAATGAATGAATTTAAAAACAAGTTATTTTGTCCATACTTAGTTAAATAAAGCATATAGACTGGTGTATGATAGTCTTTTACATTCTTATCAGAAGAGTTCATCAAGATTTAAAAATATTTATATTGATAAATAATAATACACAGTAATAATATCACATTAATTATTATAGTGGCAACATTTGTAAAAAAATTAAACATTTTATTACTAATATTTTTACCAAGATTATATCCCATATTTTCAAAATTCATAAATTAGCCAATTTTTACTGAAGGTCTACCAGGTGTACCAGGCATTGTGCTAGGTTCTCAGGATTCAGTGCAAGAAAGATAGATATGATCTTCTCTGTGGAGTTTATGTTCTAGATATGGAGAACCCTGTTCTTGATCATTGGAAAAATATGTTATGAGAGAAGTTGAAGAGCATTAGAAATGAAGAATTGCTCCTGACTTAAAGGTTTGTTTTTTTTTTAAAAGATTTTATTTATTTATTTGTCAGAGAGAGAAGGGGGGAGAGAGAGCACACAAGCAAGGGTAGCAGCAGGCAGAGGAAGAAGCAGGTTCCCCAGTGAGCAAGGAGCCCAATGTGGAACTCAATCCCAGGAGCCTGGGATCATGAACTGAGCTGAAGGCAGACATCTGAACAACTGAGCCACCAGGCATCCCTAAATAAGTGTTCTCTTTGATATTAAAATTCGCACAGCATTTCCTAGAAATACAGGGTTAAGTTCTTTGATACCTCTTTTTCTAGATGACAACTTCATTTCCTGTCTGAAGATTCCTAACTCCTACTCATTTTTTGTAGTTTTCTCCTAAGGATTCTTCCGGCGGATGGTTGAGCCATCTGTTACTCTAGACCTGTTTTTCCTTACTCTGTCTCTTAGCTGAGACTCTCATCAAACCAAACATTTGGATTATATTTCCTTTTTATTATTGACTTGAAACTGACATAATATAAATTGACCATTTTAAAGTGAGCAATTCAGTGTCATTTAGTACATTTACAATGTTGTACAATCACTACCTCTCTAGTTCCAAAACATATTCATTTCCCCAAAAGATAACCAACATCCATTAAGCAGTTACTTCCCTTTTCTCATCTTTCCAGGCCCTGGTAACCACCAATCTGGTTTCTTTCTCTGTGGATTAACCTATTCTGTATATTTCATGTAATTGTAATCATAAAATATGTGACTTTTCATGTCTGGCTACTTTTATTTAGCATAATGTTATTTAGGTTATTCCATGATGTAGCACACATTAGTATTTCATTCCTTTTGTGGCTGAATAATATTCCATTGTATGCATATGCCATAATTTGTTTATCCATTCATCCACTGATGGGCCCTTGGGTTGTTTCTACCTTTTGGCTATTATGAATACTGCTTTTATGCACATTCAGGTGTAAGTATTTGTTTGAGATATCTATTTTCAATTCTTTTGGGACATGTTGTTTTTTAAATAGATTTTTTATTTTGGATACATTTAGATTTAAAGAAAAGCTACAAAGATGATACAGAGAGTTCCCACCATCCCCTTTCCCCAATAGTAACATTTTACATACTGATGGTACATTTGCCAAAACTAAGAAACCAACATTAGTACAACATTATTTTTAAACTCCAGACTGTATTTAGATTTCACTAGCTTTTCCAATAATGTCCCTTTTCCATTCCAGGATCCCTTCCAGGATTCCACATTGTGTTAAGTGATCATGTCTCCTTAGTTTCCTCTGGTGTATAACAGTCTCTCGGTCTTCCCTTGTTTTTCAACCTTGAGAGTTTCGAAGGGTACTGGTTAGCTATTTTGTAGAATGTTCTTCAGTTTGGGTTTGTCTGATGTTTTTTATCATGATTAGACTGGAGTTTGGGGACAGAATGCCATAGAAGAGAAATTTCTATCACATCACATCACGAAGTATATGCTATCACCATGACTAACACTGGAGATGTTAACCTCAATCACTTGGCTGAGGTGGTGTTTGCCAGGCTTCTCCACTGTAAAGTCCCTCCCCAACACTTTCCATGCTCTATTCTTTGGAAACAAGTCACTAAGTCCAGCCCACACTCCTAAGGAGGAATATCCATATAAATTATTTGGAATTCTTCTGTAAGGAAATTTGTCTCTCCCATTTATTTATTTTTTCAACCATTTATTTATGTCAATATGGGTTCATAGATAATTTATCTTGTAGTTAATATCCTTTTGAGGTCTTGTCACCAGTACCTGTAAGAAAAGTTGAGAAATGCAGAGTGAGTGCAGTATAGAGTGCTTTGAAGGCAAGAAGATCTTGGGCTTGATATGGAATATTTCACAGAACAAGATGTAAAATTGTCACAGCATGGAAGGTTTGAAGATGGTATTTACTGAGTAGGGATAGAATACATTTTGCTGTTAGCTTTTTATTGGGGGCTAAATCTAAACTTTTTAGAGGCCTTGTTTGATCAGGACCTATGTTTTCTGATTACTTGTTCCATGCTCCTGTATTATTTATGCGATCAAATCTTTGCATGTGGTCATATTTATAGCTATTAATATGCTTGTGAATAAATAAAGTGATTCCACATAAAATATCCCCACTAAACTGACACTGACATTCTAAAAAAAGTACTTGTATTTTCTACAGGTGTCTCTTACCCAGGATTTAGAACCATGGGGTTTAGATATGGAGATACCTTGACCAGGTAGTACCACTTAGTCCTGCTATTGATGAGGACATGGAAACCTGTGGCTGTAGAGGCTCTCCCTAGATCGTGGATAATCATTGGCAAAGCTACAGGTTGCAGATGGACATACAGCCATGAAAAAATCCATGAAAGCTTGTCTTGGGTTATGCAATAAGCTAATGGTGAAACTGAGGGAAATAATCATATTGGCTAATTGTCTGCCCTGTATCAAAATTATTTTTAGTGTTTGGTTAGTATTTATGTTTCTGATTCCTTTTTCTCTACTATTTTCATTGAAGACTTATACTACCATTATTATTTTCAAAACTTAAGATGCCTAGTAAAACATGAAGTTATTTACTTCTCACAAATCAGTAACCCCAGGATGCTTGGGTGGCTCAGACAGTTAGCAGTCTGCCTTCAGCTTGGGTCATGATCCTGGGGTCCTGGGATGGAGCCCCATGTTGGGCTCTTTGCTCAGTAGGTAGTCTGCTTTCCCTCTCCCTCTGCCACTCTCCCTGCTTGTGCGCTCGCTCGCTCTCTCTCACTCGCTCGCTCTTTTAAATAAATAAATAAAATCTTATATAAAAAAGGATCAATAACCACATAAGAGGAAAACGCATTTTCAGAGTTTCGCTTTCACTTACTAGAGAACATATGCTAATAATGTCTATACAAAGACATTTCACTACATAATTCTTTAGTGTACAGACTCAGTCTCATTATTTAACAGCCCCACTTTGCATATTGAACACCTTATCGGTATAACGAAGTACTGCTTTGCACCTTCTAACATTGAGTGTCTTTTTTTTTTTTTAAGATTTTATTTATTTATTTGACAGAGATCACAAGTAGGCAGAGAGGCAGGCAGAGAGAGAGGAGA
Source organism: Martes martes (assembly GCF_963455335.1). Lineage (NCBI taxonomy): Eukaryota > Metazoa > Chordata > Mammalia > Carnivora > Mustelidae > Martes > Martes martes. Next base: position 63,379,012 of record NC_137892.1, read on the forward strand.
AAGCAGGCTCTCCACGGAGCAGAGAGCCTGATGCGGGGCTCGATCCCAGGACCCTGGGATCATGACCCGAGCCGAAGGCAGAGGCTTTAACCCACTGAGCCACCCGGGCGCCCCTAACATTGAGTGTCTTAAAGTACAGTTGAAAATCTGTGGTAAAACATTATTATTTATCTATTATAAATGCTGCATACGGATAACATTTAGGGTACTTTAAAAAAATTTTTTTAATAAACATATAATGTATTTTTAGCCCCAGGGGTACAGGTCTGTGAATCGCCAGGTTTACACATTTCACAGCACTCATCGTAGCACACACCCTTCCCAATGTCCATATCCCCACCACCCTCTCCCGTCCCCCCTCCCCCCAGCAACCCTCAGTCTGTTTTTTGAGATTGAGTCTTTTATGGTTTGTCTCCCTCCCGATCCCATCTTCTTTCATTTTTTCTTTTCCTACCCCCCAAACCCCCCACATTGCACCTCCACTTCCTCATATCAGGGAGATCATATGATAGTTGTCTTTCTCCGATTGACTTATTTCACTAAGCATAATACCCTCTACTTCCAACCATGTCGTTGCAAATGGCAAGATTTCATGTCTTTTGATGGCTGCATAGTATTCCATTGTGTATATATACCACATCTTCTTTATCCATTCATCTGTTGATGGACATCTAGGTTCTTTCCATAGTTTGGCTATTGTGGACATTGCTGCTATAAACATTCAGGTGCACGTGCCCCTTCGGAGCACCACGTTTGTATCTTTAGGATATATACCCAGTAGTGCAATCGCTGGGTCATATGGTAGCTCTATTTTCAGTTTTTTGAGGAACCTCCACACTGTTTTCCAAAGTGGTTCCACCCGCTTGCATTCCCACCAACACTGTAGGAGGGTTCCCCTCTCTCCACATCCTCGCCAGCATCTGTCATTTCTTGACTTGTTAATTTTAGCCATTCTGACTGATGTGAGGTGGTATCTCATTGTGGTTTTGATTTGTATTTCCCTGATGCCGAGTGATGTGGAGCATTTTTTCATGTGTCTGTTGGCCATCTGGATGTCTTCTTTGCAGAAATGTCTGTTCATGTCTTCTGCCCATTTCTTGACTGGATTATTTGTTCTTTGGGTGTTGAGTTTGCTAAGCTCTTTATAGATTTTGGATACTGGCCCTTTATCTAATATGTCATTTGCAAATATCTTCTCCCATTCTGTCCGTTGTCTTTCGGTATTGTTAACTGTTTCCTTTGCTGTGCAAAAGATTTTGATCTTGATGAAATCCCAATAGTTCATTTTTGCCCTTGCTTCTGTTGCCTTTGGCGATGTTCCTAGGAAGAAGTTGCTGCGGTTGAGGTCAAAGAGGTTGCTGCCTGTGTTCTCCTCAAGGATTTTAATGAATTCCTTTCTCACATTGAAGTCTTTAATCCACTTTGAGTCTATTTTCATGTGTGGTGTAAGGAAATGGTCCAATTTCATTTTTCTGCATGTGGCTGTCCAATTTCCCTAGCACCATTTGTTGAAGAGGCTGTCTTTTTTCCATTGGACATTCCTTCCTGCTTTGTCGAAGATTAGTTGACCATAGAGTTGAGGGTCTATTTCTGGCCTCTCTATCCTGTTCCATTGATCTATATGTCTGTTTTTGTGCCAGTACCATACTGTCTTGATGATGACAGCTTTGTAACAGAGCTTGAAGTCTGGAATTGTGATGCCACCAACTTTGGCTTTCTTTTTCAATACTCCTTTGGCTATTCGAGGTCTTTTCTGGTTCCATATAAATTTTAGGATTATTTGTTCCATTTCTTTGAAAAAAATGAGTGGGATTTTGGTAGGGATTGCATTAAATGTGTAGATTGCTTTAGGTAGAATAGACATTTTCACAATATTTGTTCTTCCAATCCATGATCATGGAACATTTTTCCATTTCTTTGTGTCTTCCTCAATTTCTTTCATGAGTACTTTATAATTTCCTGAGTATAGATTCTTTGCCTCTTTGGTTAGGTTTTTTTTTTTTAAAGATTTTTTTTTTATTTATTTATTTGACAGAGAGAGTTCACAAGTAGACAGAGAGGCAGGCAGAGAGAGAGGGAGAAGCAGGCTCCCTGCTGAGCAGAGAGCCCGACGCGGGACTCGATCCCAGGACCCTGAGATCATGACCTGAGCCAAAGGCAGCGGCTTAACCCACTGAGCCACCCAGGCGCCCCTGCCTCTTTGGTTAGGTTTATTCCTAGGTATCTTATGGTTTTGGGTGCAATTGTAAATGGGATTGACTCCTCAATTTCTCTTTCTTCTGTCTTGTTGTTAGTGTAAAGAAATGCAACTGATTTCTGTGCATTGACTTTATATCCTGACACTTTACTGAATTCCTGTATAAGTTCTAGCAGTTTTGGAGTGGAGCCTTTTGGGTTTTCCACATATAGTATCATATCATCTGCAAAGAGTGATAGTTTGACTTCTTCTTTGCCGATTTGGATGCCCCTAATTTCTTTTTGTTGTCTGATTGCTGAGGCTAGGACTTCTAGTACTATGTTGAACAGCAGTGGTGATAACGGACATCCCTGCCGTGTTCCTGACCTTAGCGGAAAAGCTTTCAGTTTTTCTCCATTGAGAATGATATTTGCGGTGGGTTTTTCATAGATGGCTTTGATAATATTGAGGTATGTGCCCTCTATCCCTACACTTTGAAGAGTTTTAACCAGGAAGGGATGCTGCACTTTGTCAAATGCTTTTTCAGCATCTATTGAGAGTATCATATGGTTTTTACTCTTTCTTTTATTAATGTGTTGTATCACATTGATGGATTTGCGGATGTAGAACCAACCTTGCAGCCTTGGAATAAATCCCACTTGGCCGTGGTGAATAAGCCTTTTAATGTACTGTTGGATCCTATTGGCCAGTATTTTGGTGAGAATTTTTGCATCTGTGTTCATCAAGGATATGGGTCTGTAATTCTCTTTTTTGGTGGGATCCTTGTCTGGTTTGGGGATCAAGGTGATGCTGGCCTCATAGAATGAGTTTGGAAGTTTTCCTTCCATTTCTATTTTTTGAAACAGTTTCAGGAGAATAGGAATTAATTCTTCTTTAAATGTTTGGTAGAATTCCCCCGGGAAGCCGTCTGGCCCCGGACTTTTGTTTGTTTAGAGATTTTTGATGACTGTTTCAATCTCCTTACTGTTTATGGGTCTGTTCAGGTTATCTATTTCTTCCTGGTTCAGTTGTGGTAGTTTATATGTCCCTAGATATGTATCCATTTCTTCCAGATTGTCAAATTTGTTGGCGTAGAGTTGCTCATAGTATGTTCTTATAATTGTTTGTATTTCTTTGGTGTTGGTTGTGATCTCTCCTCTTTCATTCATGATTTTATTTATTTGGGTCCTTTCTCTTTTCTTTTTGATAAGTCTGGCCAGGGGTTTGTCAAAGACCAGCTCCTAGTTTTGTTGATTTGTTCTATTGTTTTTTTGGTTTCTATTTCATTGATTTCTGCTCTGATCTTTATGATTTCTCTTCTCCTGCTGGGTTTAGGCTTTCTTTGTTGTTCTCTCTCCAGCTCCTTTAGGTGTAGGGTTAGGTTGTGTATTTGAGACCTTTCTTGTTTCTTGAGAAAGGCTTGTACCATTATATATTTTCCTCTCAGGACTGCCTTTGTTGTGTCCCACAGATTTTGAATCGTTGTGTTTTCATTATCATTTGTTTCCATGATTTTTTTCAATTCTTCTTTAATTTCCTGGTTGACCCATTCATTTTTTAGAAGGATGCTGTTTAGTCTCCATGTACTTGGGTTCTTTCCAAATTTCCTCTTGTGATTGAGTTCTAGCTTCAGAGCATTGTGGTCTGAAAATATGCAGGGAATGATCCCAATCTTTTGATACCGGTTGAGACTGATTTATGACCCAGGATGTGGTCTATTCTGGAGAATGTTCCATGTGCACTAGAGAGAATGTGTAGTCTGTTGCTTTGGGATGGAATGTTCTGAAGATATCTGTGATGTCCATCTGGTCCAGTGTGTCATTTAAGGCCTTTATTTCCTTGTTGATCTTTTGCTTAGATGATCTGTCCATTTCAGTGAGGGGAGTGTTAAAGTCCCCTGCTATTATTGTATTACTGTCGATGTATTTCTTTGATTTTGTTATTAATTGGTTTATATAGTTGGCTGCTCCCATGTTAGGGGCATACATATTTAAGATTGTTAGGTCTTCTTGTTGGACAGACCCTTTGAGTATGATATAGTGTCCTTCCTCATCTCTTATTATAGTCTTTGGCTTAAAATCTAATTGATCTGATATAAGGATTGCCACCCCAGCTTTCTTCTGATGTCCATTAGCATGGTACATTGTTTTCCACCCCCTCACTTTAAATCTGGAGGTGTCTTTGGGTCTAAAATGAGTTTCTTGTAGGCAACATATTGATGGGTTTTGTTTTTTTATCCATTCTGATACCCTGTGTCTTTTGATTGGGGCATTTAGCCCATTAACATTCAGGGTAATTATTGAGAGATATGAATTTAGTGCCATTGTATTGCCTGTAAGGTGACTGTTACTGTATATTGTCTCTGTTTCTTTCTGATCTACTACTTTTAGGGTCTCTTGTTGCTTAGAGGACCCCTTTCAATATTTCCTGTAGAGCTGGTTTGGTGTTTGCAAATTCTTTCAGCTTTTGTTTGTCCTGGAAGCTTTTTATCCCTCCTTCTATTTTCAGTGATAGCCTAGCTGGATATAGTATTCTTGGCTGCATGTTTTTCTCGTTTAGTGCTCTGAATAGATCATGCCAGTTCTTTCTGGCCTGCCAGGTCTCTGTGGATAAGTCTGCTGCCCATCTAATGTGTTTGTCCTTGTATGTTACAGACTTCTTTTCCTGGGCTGCTTTCAGGATTTTCTCTTTGTCGCTAAGACTTGTAAATTTTACTATCAGGTGACAGGTGTGGACCTATTTTTATTGATTTTGAGGGGTGTTCTTTGCATCTCCTGGATTTTGATGTTTGTTCCCTTTGCCATATTAGGGAAATTCTCTATAATAATTCTCTCCAATATACCTTCTGCTCCCCTCTCTCTTTCTTCTTCTTCTGGAATCCCAATTATTCTAATGTTGTGTCATCTTATGGTGTCACTTATCTGTCAAATTCTCTCCTCATGGTCCAGTATTTGTTTGTCTCTCTTTTGCTCAGCTTCTTTATTCTCTGTCATTTGGTCTTCTATGTCACTAATTCTTCTGCCTCATTTATCCTAGCAGTGAGAGCTTCCATTTTCGATTGCACCTCATTGATAGCTTTTTTGATTTCAACTTGGTTAGATTTTAGTTCTTTTATTTCTCCAGAAAGGGCTTTTATCTCTCCGGAGAGCGTTTCTCTAATATCTTCTATGTCTTTTTTGAGCCTGGCTAGAACCTTGAGAATCATCATTCTGAACTCTAGATCTGTCATATTACCAATGTCCATATTGATTAGGTCCCCAGCCTTCGGTATGGCCTCTTGTTCTTTTTTTTTGAGGTGAGTTTTTCCACCTTGTCATTTTGTCCAGATAAGATTTACTTTCTCCTCCTCTGGAATTCCGCTGTTCTCCTTGGTGAGTGAAGTTGGTCTTGGCTGGGTTTCTTGTTGATCTTCTGGGGGAGGGGCCTGTTGTAGTGATTCTCAAGTGTCTTCGCCCCAGGCAGAATTGCACTGCCCTTACCAGGGGCCAGGCTAAGTAATCCGCTTGGGTTTGCTTTCGGGAGCTTTTGTTCCCTGAGCGCTTTCCGTAGAGTTCCGGAGGACGGGAATGAAGATGGCGGCCTCCCAATCTCCAGCCTGGAGGAGCCGAGAGCTCGGGGTCCTGCTCCTCAGTGCACCCTCAGAGAAAAGCGCCCAATCGCCCCTGTCTCCCTGGCCTCTGGTCGCGCTTGGAGAAAAGCGCTCAATCGCTCGCGCTTGGAGAAACGCTCTTGGTCGCTTCCGTCTCCCTGGCCTCCAGCTGCACGCTTGGAGAAAAGTGCTCAGTCACTCCGTCTCCCTGGCCTCCGGCTGCGCTCCGAGCTCACCCAGCCTGTGACGGGTTCAAGGTAATCCCGAGCTGAGAGCTCACTCCTAGGGTTTGTAGCTGTAGCCGGCTTCCCCACTCTAATATCTGCAAGCTCTGTGACACTCAGACACCCCCGGTCCTTCTGTGATCCCGCGGGACCTGGGGTTACCCTGACCCTGCATGGGCTTCCCCCCAGTTTAGCCTCTGGAGTGACGTCCCTCAGTGGAGCCGACTTTTAAAAGTCCTGATTTTGTGCTCTGTTGCTCCGCTGCTTGCCGGGAGCCGGCCCCTCCCCCTGCGGTCTATCTTCCCGTCACTTTGGATTCACTTCTCCACAGGTCCTACCTTTCAGAAAGTGATCGATTTTCTGTTTCTAGAATTGTTGCTCTTCTTCTCTTCGATTTCCTGTTGGATTTGTAGGTGTTCACCATGGTTAGATAAGCTATCTAGCTGATCTCCTGCTACCCGATGTCGTCTCAGCCTGCTACTTTTCCACCATCTTGACTCCTCCCATTTAGGGTACTTTTATTTCCATCAGTATTTCAGGCTAGATGAACTGAAAGCCTTCCTGCCACAAACATTGAGAAATTCTGATTAAATATATTCTAAAAAATCCTTTTGAATAAATATCACAGGAAAGAAAGGGAAAATACCTAAGGTCACAAAACAAAAGAATAAATGGAGTAGGGAGTTTATGAGCCAGCACAGTAGCTGCCCTAAGATACATTCTGGCACTCCAGTTTCTTTGGTGTTAACACCACAGAGACAGGAGGAGAAGTCTCCTATATGAGGCCGTAGTTAGAACTGAGATCTCTACATAAGTCAAGGACCCTCCAATAACAAATACACTAGAAAAAGAAACTGTCCATCAACAAAGGAAAACTTGCCTATCTCAGCTGGTATTCTAAATGAGAAAAAAAATTTCCCCTGGGATGGATCTGCTCCTTTTGCAGGTTCAGGGCTTAATTTACATTAAGTGCATTAAAGGGACCCCCTAGGAATTAACATGAAAGTAGTCTGGACAAACAAACAGACTTTTAACTATAGCAAACAAACTGATGGGAGGTTACCAAAGGGGAGAGGGATGGGAAGGTTGAGTAAAACAGGTGATGAGGATTAAGGAGTACTGGGTGATAAAACAAAACAAAACAAAACAAACAAACAAAACCCCCGAACTTAAAAAAAAAAAAAAAGTAGTCTGGATGATATTTGTGGGAAAACTGGCAGAAGCCAAAGTGAAAATCTTTTGAATGGCCATCACTCCGCCCTTCAAAACTTCTCAGAGAAAGCCTACTGGAGATGACCTCACAATTCAGAATTATATGTGAAAATCAACAAATAGTACAATGGTAGGATTAGATGCTCAAGAGTTCAGATAATAAAAAGACCTATTAAAAAGTGTCAAATGAATTTGTTTAAAATATTAAAGAATTAAAAATCATTGATGAAAGGAATTGAAGATGACAGAAACAAATGGAAAACATTCCATGCTCATGCACTGGGAGAACAAACATTACAAAAATGTCCATAGTATCCAAAACAATCTACAGATGTAATGTAATCCCTATAAAAATGCCAATAACATTTTTCACAGAACTAGAACAAATAATCTTAAAATTTATATGGAACTACAAAAGACCCTGAAGAGTCAAAGCAGTTCTGAAAAAGAACAAAACTGGAAGTGTCACGATCCTAGATTTCAAGATATACTACAAAGCTTTAGTAATCAAGACAGTATGGTACATGTGCAAAAATAGACACACAGGTCAATAGGACAGAATCAAGAACCCAGAAATAAACCCACAATTACAGGGCCAATTGCTCTTCAACAAGGGGGTGAGATTATGCAGTGGGAAAAAGACAGTGTCTTCAACAAATGGTGTTGGGAAAACTGGACAGCCACATGCAAAAGAATGAAACTGGACCACTGTCTTACACCATACACAGAAATGAACTCAAAATGGATTAAGGGCCTAAATGTGAGACCTAAAACCATAAAAATCCTAGAAGAAAACACAGGCAGTGATTTCTCTGCCTTGGGCCATAGCCATAGCGACATTTTCCTAGATATGTCTCCTGAGGCAAGGGAAACAAAAGCAAAAATAAACTGCTGGGACTACATCACATTTAGAAGCTTCTGCACAGCAAAGGAATAGTAGACAAAACTAAAAGACAGCCTGCCAAACAGGAGGAGATATTTCCAAATGATATATCTGATCAAAAATTAGTATCCAAAATTTGTGAAGAACTTAAACAGCTCAACACACACACACACACACACACACACACACACACACACACAAATAATCCAATTAAAAATGGGCAGAAGAGAGGTGCCTGGCTGGTTCAGTCAGTAGAGCATGTGGCTCTTGATCTCAGGATTATAAGTTCAAGGCCCCATGTTGCGTGTAGAGATCACTTAAAAAAAATCCCCCCCCCCCCAAAAAAAAGAAGCAAGCAAGAAAGGGCAGAGACATGAATAAACGTTTCTCCAGAGAAGACACCCAGATGACCAAAAGACACATAAAAAGATGCTCAAGTCCACTCATCTCCAGGGGAATGCAAATCAATCCACAATGAGATATCACCGCACACCTATCAGAAGGGCTAAAATGAAAAACACGAGACAACAAGTGTTGGCGAGAATGTGGGGAACCAGGAACCCTCGTGCTCTATTGGTGGGAATGCAAACTCCTATAGCCACTGTGGAAAACAGAATGGAGGTTTCTCAAAAAATTCAAAATAGAACTACCATATGGTCCAGTAATTTCACTACTGTGTATTTACACAAAGAATACAAAAACACTAATTCAAAAACATATATGCACCACTATGATTATTGCAACATTATTTGTAATAATAGTCAATATATGGAAGCAACCCAAGAGTCCATCAATTGATGAATGGATGAGAATGGATAGAGAAGAAGTGGTATATATACACACAGACACACAGTGGAATATTACTGAGCCATAGAAAAGAATGAAATCTTGCCATGTGCAACAACATGGATGGATCTAGAGAGTATACTGCTAAGGGAAATAATTCAGTCAGAGAAAGACAAATACCATATGATTTCACTCATATGTGAAACTTAAGAAACAAAGAAAAAAAGAGATAAACAAAGAAAGAAAACGACTCTTAACTATAGCAAATAAACTGGTGTTTACCAGAGGGGAGGTGGGTTGGAGGATGGGTGAAATAGGTGAAGGGCATTAAGAGTACATTCATCTTGATGAGTACTGAGTAATGTATAGAATTGTTGAATCACTCTACTGTATACCTAAAACTAATGTAACACTGTATGTTAAGTGTACTGGAATTTAAAAAAATACTGATGACATGAAAGAAGGAATAGAAATAAGAAAAGAGCAAGACAACATGAAAATAAAAAAGAAAATTTTGAAAACAATCTGAACTTTTAGTAATGAAAAATGTAACTTTTGAAATTATATACTCAATGAACAGGCAATATAGCAGATTAGATAAATTGAAAAGACATGTGAACTGAAAAATATCTGGAATACAGCATGAAGAGATTAAAAAAAGGTAGATAATTTTTTTTTTATTTATTTATTTGACAGAGAGAGATCACAGTAGACAGAGAGGCAGGCAGAGAGAGAGAGAGGGAAGCAGGCTCCCTGCTGAGCAGAGAGCCCGATGCGGGACTCGATCCCAGGACCCTGGGATCATGACCTGAGCCGAAGGCAGCGGCTTAACCCACTGAGCCACCCAGGCACCTGGTAGATAGTATTTTTAAAGACTTAAAGACATGGAGTTTAGAAAAGTAAAAAATGTATTTAGTAGGATTTTCCTAAGGAGACAATAAAGCAACTGGAGAAGAGAAAATATTTGAAAGGATTATGGTAATAATTTTACAGATTTAATAAAAGAAATACATTTTGAGATTAAAGATGTGCACTACATCTCAAACAGGAGGTGTAAAAAATAAAATTGCATCTTAACACATTGTTATAAAACTGCAAATTACCAAAGTCAAAAAGAAAAATCTCCAATGCATTCAGAGGAAAAAAGAGAAATAATCTAAAAAGAAACTACATTTTGACTGTCACTGACTTCTTTACACCAATAAGACCCATGAGACAATGAATAATCTTCCAAGTGCGAAGAGAAACTAACTGCTAATCAAGAGCTGTGTATACAGTAAATTATCATGGGGGGGGGAATGAAAATGTGTTCAAAGGAGCACAGACCCTCAGTGAAAGATGAAATTGAATTCAGAAAGAACTGAGAAGGACAGAACAGGAAACAAACATCTGAGTGAGTCTAAAAAACAACTGACATAAAACAGCAACAACAACAACAACAACAGTAATTTATCAACGGTATGAAAATACGATGAATCTAAAATATTGGAAATAAGTATATGGAAGGCAGGAGGGGTTTGTTCAGAGTCAGAATGCTCTAAGTTCCTTGATTTGTTAAGGAGGCAGGGTAGACATTAATTAACTTTAGATTCTGTTAACTGTGCATGTCAGTTTTTTAAGAATAACAACTATTGGGTGGCTGGGTTGGTTAAACATCTTCCTTAGGCTCAGGTCATGATCCCACGGTGGTGGGATTGATCCCAGGGTGGGACTCCCTGTTCAGTGAGAAGCCTGCTTCTCCCTCTTCCTCTGCCCCACCTCCATGCTCTCACTCTCTCTAATCAATCAATCAATCAATATCTTTTAAAATTTTTAAAAATTAAAGAAAAAAGAATTAACAGCTAAAGTGGACTTTTTATATTTTGTTAGCTATCCCTATTAACTGAAAACCAAAACCTCTCCAGAATGACTACTGAAGCTGATACAACTTCCAAACTAAGGGATGTATAGCAGTAGGGGCAAGAGGGCAGAAAGGTAATAAAGAATATTACAAATATCAGTCTAGTAGAATTTAGGGAAAGAAAGAAAAATGAAAGGGAAGAAAAAAACAGGATAAAAGAAAAGCACAGAATAATATGGTAGAAATAATTCCAAATATGTAAGTAATTACATTAAATATATGCAATTTGACTAAATTTGCCAAATTATGAACTAAATTTTTTAAAAAATTAGTTATGTTTCTTATAAGATACAAATGTAATTATTATACATGTAAATTATTACAGGTTGAGTGCTAAAAGAAAAGAAAAATGAAGTTGGTAACTTCATTGTCACTGAACAAAATAGACCTCAAGGCAGAAAGTAAGATTAGGAAGAAGACATGGATGGACAGTGCCTGGAGACAGACATTTGAAGAGCTGTCACATGATATGGAAGAGAAAGTCTACATCTGAAGCACGCTCAGATTATTCTGTAGGGGTCAGAAAGACAGAACCTATAGGTGGAAATTATAGGGTGGCAGGTACATTAGAAGGGATTTTCTTTTTCTTTATTTAGAAGATTTTAGTTATTTATTTGAGAGAGAAAGAGAGACAGAGACATAGCATGAGTAGAGGGAAGGAGGCAGAGGGAGAGGGAGAAGCAGACCCCCTGCTGAGCAGGGAGCCAGCCGCAGGGCATCAACCCAGGACCCCGAGATCATGACCTGAGCCAAAGGCAGATGCTGAACTCACTGAGCCTAGGCACCCCTGGAAGGGATTTTCTATTAGCTCTCTGAAATGAAATGTACTTATCACTGAAGGTATTTAGGCCAAGGCAGTGGGGAAATTGTGGAGGGGATGCATGGGCTGAGCTAGACAGACTGTTTCAAAAACCTATGTATTGGAATTACCTGGATAGCTCTTTAAAAACACATCTCCCATGACCTCTTCACAGATTTAACGAGCTGATTTTATACCCTAGGAATGTGCCCTTTTGAAGTGCTCCCCAGGTGATTCTAATGCAGCAAACTCAGAACTGGTCCACGGAAGAGCATTTAGGAACCACTGGCCAGATGACCTCTGAAGTTCCCGCTGACTGTGGCATTTGGTAATTTAACAATGTCTTCATAGACATTTACCTATGAACAGGAGAGATGACTAGAAAAGTAGAGAGGCAGAATTAGTTTCCAGAGTACAGAAGAATAACAGAGGCTAGAAATTTCTGTGAAATTAGGTATAAGTCCATGAACAGTCCATATGCCTTCTCCACCGTTCCCAGGCTTTTCAGTGTTGATGAAGATGATGAAAATGAATGTATTTTCTATTCAGAAATGGCCCAATAGGCCCAACATGGCTTACTGTTTATATCTCTAGCACCCTCATATTTCGTGTTAAGTAGAGACCTTTACAAGTCTAGAACCCACGGCAATGTGTCTATACTTTTCATATGCACACGAATAGCCTGGAGGTCTTGGTGAAATGCAGATTCTGAAAAAGCTCATCTGGGGTGGAACCCAAGATAGTACATTTCTAACGAAGACCTCTATCTTCTCCCCTTACTACAAGGCATTCAGGAAACTTCTCTTTCTTTAGACAAGATAGAGACGCTCTTGGTTTTCCAAAGACCCCATTCTTTAGAGCAAATTATCATTCTGTTTTCTATCTGTGGGAATTAGTAAGGGGAAGAGGTGGCTGAAAGGGGCCCTACTGCCCTTAGACTAGGCAACAGGGTGTGGGGGTCAGGCAAAGGTTCCGAGTGGAGAATGGTGACCTCGCAAAAGCTTACACTTCTCTTTCTACACCCAGAACCAGATAGCAGTGACGGAGTAAAGATGGCCGCGGCCTGTCAGGAGACCAGAATTTTAGTCACAGAGTAGATTTCTGTGTTTTATTTTGTTGGGCTTGTTTTTGTTTTCTAACTTTTTGGCCCTTCATAAGTCACTTACTTCATCTTCCTGAGACTGTTTTGTCTCTGGGATATACTAACTAGAGCTCTCATGTGCTTTATAATTTGTTTTCTTAACTTAGGTAAAACCCCCGTAACACAAAACTTTCGAGTGATCAATTTGGTGGTATTTTGTTCTTCGACAATGTTGTGCACCCACCACCTCCACGTGGAACCAAAACATTTTTATCTCCCACAAAGAAAACCCACACCCATTAAACAGCTGCTCCCCATTCCCACCCCACCTTAGCAACTTGCATTAACAAATCTCTTTTTTTGTCTATATGGTTTGACCTGTTCTAGATATTTCATATAATGGAATCATTGCAATATGTGTCCTTTTACGTCTGGCTTCTTTCACTTAGTGTAATGTTTTCTAGGTCCATCCACGATGTGGCGGGTATCAATACTTCATCCCTTTTGACAGAGGAAGAATATTCCATTCGCTGCATATATCATATTTTGTTTATCTCTTCATCCGTTGATGGTCATTAGGATTGTTCCCCGGTGAACAGTGCTGCTATGAACAAGTAACGAGTATTCGAGTAAAAATAACTTATTATTTTTAAATGTACCATCCCATTTGGTTTTCAGATTGGGTTGAAAAGAGTTAAGTATGTTACTGAAAATAAGCTCCAAGTGGATTGCTAAAGGTTCATGGGTAGTAAGGTACCCAGGAACTCAAATCTTCTGATGGGAAGTCCAGGTCCCTTCCCAGTATTACCACCGCAGGCTCCGCTGTCTTGAGAGTCAAAAAGAAGAAGGGGTATAAAAGTGATCGGTGGGCTGTAAAGTTCTCTGTGCGCAAGTTGGTGACGGGACTTGATATTCAATACGCCAACTGATGCTACAGAACCGGTTTCCCACTCAGGAGGTCAGTGCGTGCTGTCTCTCGTCTGACCAGGGAGATATTTTAGAATTGCAAAAGGTATAACAGAGTGGTTGGACACCAGCAAAGGAGTTTGACAAGGCTGTCACATCTGTTCAATATTTCTACTGAAATAATCATGGGTATTGCTGTTGATGGTTACCATAGTGGTATTAAGGTTGGCAGAAGGAGATGATGTAATCTCAAGCGTGCTGATGACACCCTGGCTGCTGAGTCTGTGGTTTCTGCCCTAAGAAAGCTGGTGCCTTCGACGAGGGATGATTTAGACGCTCATAATGGCAGCTGAAAAGCATAATATTTAAGCAGCGGTGCAAACTGGGAGTGAGCAAGAAAAGTAAGTGAAGGGTGATGCTACCCGTAGTTTATGATAGGTAGTGAGAGCCATGGCCCTCTGGCTTGTAAAAGAGAACGCCTTGTCAGCATTCATGAGGATGAGGTCCGCAGCATAAAATGTCTGCCGGGAGCCAGTCGGCTTCACATTATCTCACCCCGGGTCCTTTCTTGGTTCTCATTTAGTCCTGGGGTCTGATTAGTATGAAATAGCTGTGAGTGGAGCCTCAATTTACAGACTTTTACCAAAAGAGGAGATGAAGATCAACACAGAAATGCGGCTACTGTCAAGCTGAGTTAAACCCAGAGTGATGACGACAATATCTTCGTGAAGGAGAAGAATGACAGCAGGCTGAGAGAAAGCATCATCTGTTTCCAGAATCCCGGAACATTTCCTTCTGAAATAACTCATTCTGTGTGTCTTGATTTCCTGACAAGTAAATCTTGAAGAACAGAACTGGCATTTATCAGGGCAAACACTAGTATGGGGGTCTCTGGAAGGATTTGTGACAGGGTTTGTAAAAACTGCGTTTTTGAAGAATTCATTGCTGTGTGAGAATCTTCTTTGAAAATCAAAACCAAAACATATGTTTAGACCACATATGTTTTTATGATTATGAAAATAACACATATTCATTGTGGAAACTGACAAATATGGAAAAGAGGAAAAAGTCATGTACATTTTCATACTGGGAAAGAGTGAACATTTTGCCATTTCTTCTTCTGATATTTTATCTATGTTTATTTTTCATATAATTAGGATCCTACTTTATGTTTAATTGGTTTCCTGCTTTTCCAAAAATTACTTATCTGCACATATATTTCTGGATCCTCCTCTGAATCCAAGGGTCATACTAGGGGCGGGGTTTCCTATAGAGTAGCTAAGTATTTTCAGTTAGAGCAGAGGAGAATCAAGGCCTTAAATTATCTATCCTTTCTAGACAGAAAATGACTCAGATTTGAGCAGCCCACTCTTGGAGACATGGTTCAAAGCTGCTGATTTTCTCTGAATAATCAGCATGGAGGAGAGCCTGTGCCAAATTTCAGATTTCTTTTCCTTTTTTTTTTTTTTTTTAAGATTTTATTTATTTATTTGACAGAGGGCACAAACAGGGGGAGTAGCAGAGGCAGAGGGAGAAGCAGGCTCCCCACTGAGCAGGGAGCCTGACATGGGGCTCATGACCTGAGCCGAAGGCAGACACTTAACTGACTGAGCCACCCGGGTAACCCCAAATTTCAGATTTCTTTGGAAACTTTAATCTGAAATCCTGTTTCTGCTTTGCAAATTTATACGTAAGGTTGCCATAGGAAGACAACAACGTGAATATTCTTTTTGGAAAAGATTTTATTTGGGATGCCTGGGTGGCTCAGTTGGTTAAGCGGCTGCCTTCGGCTCAGGTCATGATCCCAGTGTCCTGGGATCGAGTCCCACATCGGGCTCCTTGCTCGGCAGGGAGCCTGCTTCTCCCTCTGCCTCTGCCTACCACTCTGTCTGCCTGTGCTCGCTCTCTCTCTAACAAATAAATAAATTTTTAAAAAAATTTAAAAAAAAAAGAAAAAGATTTTATTTATCTATTTGACAGAGAAAGACACAGCGAGGCAGGGAACACAAGCAGGGGGAGTGGGAGAGGGGGAAGCAGGCTTCTTGCTGAGCAGGGAGCCTGATGCAAGGCTCAATCCCAGAATCCTGAGATCATGACCTGAGCCAAAGGCAAACACTTAATGGCTGAACTACCCAGGCGCCCAACAAGGTGAATATTCTTATAGTGTGATGGAAAACTAAGGCCCAGGGGCGCCTGGGTGGCTCAGTGGGTTAAGTCTCTGCCTTTGGCTCAGGTCATGATCTCAGGGTCCTGGGATCAAGTCCTGCATCGGGTCTCTGCTCAGCAGGGAGCCTGCTTCCCCCACCCCCCTGCCTCTCTGCCTGTCTCTCTGCCTATTTATGATCTCTGTCCATTAAATAAATAAATAAAATCTTAAAAAAAAAAAAAAAAAAGAAAACTAAGGCCCAGGTTGGGTTGGGTGATGGGGCAAAAAACAAACTAGCCTTAGGCTATGGCAGATCTAGAATTTACTCTGGAATGCCCTTTTCCTTTCTTTCTGCTTGTCCAATCCCCACTAGCTTTCCAAGACCAATTTGAACCCCATCTCCTCCTGTAAAGGCTTTTTCAGGCAATCTCCCTTTTTCTCAGCTCTGATTTTACTGACATTTTAGACCTCACAATCTGGCCTTTCGATCATGGACTGGCTTAAGGTACTTCACAAACCTTAGCGATTCCCATGTGCCATTAGTAAGCCCTGTGGTAGGCTAGAGATTGCCACACATTCTCCTCCCATCGAGAGTTGGGGTCCATGTCCTCTCCCCTTGAATTAGGTGGGCTCTGTGACTCCAGGACCAAGATGAGGATAGGTTGGTTTCCCAGCCCATGCTTTAAGAAACTGGTAGCCTCTACCACCTATCTCTTGGAATCTTTGTTCTGAGGAAAGCCAAACACTGTGTAAGAAGTTTGATTTTCCCAGAGACTACCTTGTGTGGAAAGAGAGTGATGCTTTTCAGCCCCTAGGTTCCACCCATTTCAGTGGAAGTGTCAATCATTCCAGTGAAAGCACCACATTGGACATTCTAGCCCCAGGTTATGCCACATGGAGAAGAATGGAAGCCCCAGACATATGGAGGTAGTTGAACTGTCCCACCCGTATTCAAACTTTTTTTCTCTTTTGTCCACTGTTTACATTTCTTTTATCTTTTTTAAATTTTAGTTCTAATATAGTTAACATATGGTATTATATTAGTTTCAGGTGTATAATATAATAATTGAACAAAATTCTACACATTATTCAGTGCTCATAATTAAGTGTGCTCTTAATCCCCTTCACCTATTTCACCCATCCTCCAACCCACCTCCCCTCTGGTAAACACCAGTTTGTTCTCTATAGTTAAGAGTCTTTTTCTTTGTTTGTTTGTTTATCTCTTTTTTTTTCCTTTGTTCCTTAAGTTCCACATATGAGTGAAATCATATGGTATTTGTCTTTCTCTGACTGAATTATTTCCCTTAGCAGTATACTCTCTAGATCCATCCATGTTGTTGCACATGGCAAGATTTCATTCTTTTCTATGGCTCAGTAATATTCCACTGTGTGTCTGTGTGTATATACACCACTTCTTCTCCATCCATTCTTATCCATTCATCAATTGATGGACACAGGGGTTGCTTCCATATATTGACTATTATTACAAATAATGTTGCAATAATCATAGCGGTGCATATATGTTTTTGAATTAGTGTTTTTGTGTTCTTTTTTTTTTTTTAAGATTTTATTTATTTCTTTGAGAGAGAGACACACAGTGAGAGGACGAACACAAGCAGGAGGAGTGGGAGAGGGAGATTCAGACTTCCTGCTGAGCAGGGAGCCTGATGTGGGACTTGATCCCAGGACCCTGGGATCATGACCTGGGCTGAAGGCAGACGCTCAATGACTGAGCCACCCAGGCGCCCCGAGCATTTTTGTATTCTTTGTGTAAATACACAGTAGTGAAATTACTGGACCATATGGTAGTTCTATTTTGAATTTTTTGAGAAACCGCCATTCTGTTTTCCACAGTGGATATAGGAGTTTGCATTTCCACCAATAGTGCATGAGGGTTCCTTTTCCCCCACGTTCTCGCCAACACTTGTGGTTTCCTGTGTTTTTGATTTTAGCCATTCTGATAGGTGTGCGGTGATATCTCATTGTGGTTTTGATTTGCATTCCCCGGGGGATGAGTGGATTGAGCATCTTTTCATGTGTCTGTTGGTCATCTGGCTATCTTCTCTGGAGAAATGTTTATTCATGTCTTTTGCCCTTTTTTTTCTTTTTCTTTTTCTTTTTTTTCCCCCCAAAGATTTTATTTATTTATTTGACAGAGAGAGATCACAAGTAGACAAAGAGGCAGGCAGAGAAGGAGAGAGGAGGAAGCAGGCCCCCCACCGAGCAGAGAGTCTGATGTGGGACTCGATCCCAAAACCCTGAGATCATGACCTGAGCCGAAGGCAGAGGCTTAACCCACTGAGCCACCCAGGCACCCTCTTCTTTTTTTTTTTTTTTTTTTTTAGGATTTTTTAATCTTTAAGTGATCTTTACATGCAACATGGGGCTTGAATTTACAATCCTGAGATTAAGAGCCACATGCTCTACTGACTGAACCAGCCAGGCACCTCTCTTCTGCCCATTTTTTTTTTAAGATTTTATTTATTTATAGGGGCAGGCAGAGAGAGAGAGGAGGAAGCAGTCCTCCCGCCGAGCAGAGAACCCGATGTGGGGCTCGATCCCAGGACCCCGGGATCACGACCGGAGCCAAAGGCAGAGGCTTTAACCCATTGAGCCACCCAGGTGCCCCTCTTCTGCCCATTTTTAATTGGATTATTTGTGTGTGTGTGTGTGTGTGTGTGTGTGTGTGTGTGTGTGTGTGTGTTGAGCTGTTTAAGTTCTTCACAAATTTTGGATACTAATTTTTGATCAGATATATCATTTGGAAATATCTCCTCCTGTTTGGCAGGCTGTCTTTTAGTTTTGTCTACTGTTCCTTTGCTGTGCAGAAGCTTTTAAATGTGATGTAGTCCCAGCAGTTTATTTTTGCTTTTGTTTCCCTTGCCTCAGGAGACATATCTAGGAAAATGTCGCTATGGCTATGGCCCAAGGCAGAGAAATCACTGCCTGTGTTTTCTTCTAGGATTTTTATGGTTTTAGGTCTCACATTTAGGCCCTTAATCCATTTTGAGTTCATTTCTGTGTATGGTGTAAGACAGTGGTCCAGTTTCATTCTTTTGCATGTGGCTGTCCAGTTTTCCCAACACCATTTGTTGAAGACACTGTCTTTTTCCCACTGCATAATCTCACCCCCTTGTTGAAGAGCAATTGGCCCTGTAATTGTGGGTTTATTTCTGGGTTCTTGATTCTGTCCTATTGACCTGTGTGTCTGTTTTTGCACATGTACCATACTGTCTTGATCACTATAGCTTTGTAGTATATCTTGAAATCTGGGATTGTGATACCTCCAGTTTTGTTCTTTTTCAAGATTGCTTTGGCTGTTTGAAGTCTTTTGTGGTTCCATACCCCATCTTCAAACATTTAAGCCACCCAGCATGGAACAGAATGTATCACTCAGTTGACTCCTGACTCATATAATCATGAGATAGAATAATATTGTCTTTGTATATCACAGGATTTTGTGGTAGTTTATTATTCAGTAATAGATAACCACAACAGATTTCTTGGAACAAGGGGCTGGAACTTTTATCAGTGATTCCTAAGCTTTGCTGTGCATTTCATATCACCTAAGAATCTTGTCAAAACACAAGTTTTGGATCATTAGGTCTGGGGTTGTGGCCTGAGATTCTGCATGTCTAACAAGCTCCCAGGTGAGGACAGTTCTGCTGTTCTACCACTCATACTTTGAGTAGAAAAGTGTACTGAGGAGCAAAATGTACCAGTCAGGGCATATTTGAGGTTCATTTGTACAATTTTAAAAAGGGCTTTAATTTGTGGATTGATCAGTTGAATAACTTAATAAGTTGAAAACATCTGCTATAAGACACTTGACTTATTACAGAATTTCTCAGTGTGGTCTTTGGGTCCAAGCATTCATATCACCTGAATTTGTTAAATGCTGCAGAGTCAGAATGGGAGGGACAAGAATCACCATATTGAGCAAGATCTCTAGATGACTTGTAAGCACTTTCAAATTTGAGAACTGGTAAACTAGAGAAAGGACTGAATTAAGAGAAGAACTGGGTTTTAGTTCTGACATTGGGCCCTAACTAATGGCAAGCAAAGCACCTCACCTTTCTGGGTTTCAGTTTCTTTATCTATAACATGGGGGACAGATTGATGAACTAGAATGTTTTGTGTCTAATACAGTATGTATCCTACAATTCCTATACCAAGCTAACTCGATCTCTCTTGTCCTCTCTGTACACAGAAGCTTGGAAAGCACACACTTAGCCCCAAAGAGTATGACTGTCTACAGTTATTATCGTCTTTCTTTCTTTCTTTTTTTTTTTAAGTAGGTTCCACACCCAGCACAGGGCCCAGTGTGGGGCCTGATCTCACAACTGTGAGATCAAGACCCTAGCGAGATCAAGAGCTGGATGCCTAGCAGACTGTGCCACACAGGCACCCCCGACAGTATTCTCATCTTTGCCATTGTCTCTCTTGAGTCACAGAGCAATAGGTATGATTAGGAAACACAGAATGCAAGAAGTGTCATTTCATCTTAAAATATTTTTAAAGCAAATACTGGTGTCAGGGCCAATGCCTACTCAGAATAATGCATATCTACATTGGATATTGTAATTAAACTTAAATCATTTTTTAAATTATATGTTTTAAATGGCAATTGCACAGCCTTTAAGGTTTCCTCTTGCCTTGAGCACCATTGGGTAAACGTGTTCATGATTGAATTAGCAGACCTTTGATTTTAAAAAGACTTTTCAGTGATCTTTTATGGTAGATTAAAAAGCAATTTACTAATTTACAGTTCATAGGAATTCCGTGCCCTCTTTGAGTTTTGTAAATCAGTTCTGTGCTAATAAATGTGACTAACTCCAAATGTTTCATTTTGAGACAGCTGGTGTCAGACACAACCCTGAACTCACAATCACATAATCAGTAAAAGTATATTTTGTGAACTTCTTCCTTGTGGCCAGCATAAGTTCCTCTTAGGAATTCCTTAATTTGTAGCTGTCTACTTGGAGTCTTTATTTGGGTAAGGGAGTTTTACCCAACAGCGCTGGGAAATATCACCTTAATTGTTTGATCATCTTTTCTTCAGTCTCTTCTCTTTATTTATAGTGAGTAGTCACAGTTGCAAGACAATTGGAAGATGGGGTTATTTAACCCAGGGCTCTTCCTCCTGGACATGCCTCTTCCAACAACTAAGACCCTGCTGTGTGTTCCAAAGAGTACATCATCATCATCATCATCATAGTTAAAACAGGTAGAGTGCTACATGCCAGTTGTCAGCTTGTTATTTTTTTTTTTAAAGATTTTATTTATTCATTTGACAGAGAGAAACAGTGAGAGCCAGAATGCAAGCAGGTGTTGTGGGAGAGGGAGAAGCAGGCTTCCTGCTGAGCAGGGAGCTCCATGCAGGGCTTGACCCCAGGACCCCAGGATCATGACCTGAGCAGAAGGCAGCCGCTTATTGACTCAGCTACCCAGGTGCCCATTAGCTTTTTTAATCATCACAACAACGCTATGAAATCCACACCATTTTTTAAATGATTTTATTTATTTATTTGTCAGGGGGAGAGAGAGAGAGAGAACAAGCAGGGGGAGGGAGCAGGCAGAAGGGGAAGCAGGCTCCTTACTGGGCAGGGAGCCAGATATGGAACTCAGGGTCTCAGGACCCTGGGACCATGACCTGAGCCAAAGGCAAACATTTAACCAACTGAGCCACCCAGGCATCCCCGAAGTTCACAACATTAATAACACTTGGATTTTACAGTTGAAGAAGTGGAGGCAGAGATTAAACAACTTTCCTAAGGTCCCAGAAGTATTAAATGGAGGAGCTGAGATCTGAACTCAAGGAGTCTGTCTCCAGACTTAGTGCTTATAACCAATATACCCCACTTTATCCCTTGTGGAAAATGGACTCTTTCTACACAAACCCTCTCAGTTTTAGTTTGTGACTACTTTTCCGAAAGGAATTACCTATTATTTGTACTGGGGATAGGTATAAGAAATCTGCAGAAAAAGCTTTTACAGCTCGCACACACAGAAGAAATATCCAACAACTTGTGGTTTTCCCCCCTTTTTCCTTTCAAATTCAACTTCCAACTTTATCTCAGCCTTTGACAAGTCAACTCAAATCTGTCTCAAGTGAAACTGAGAGGTTCAAGCCACTGATGGAGAGAGAGCTGAGCATTTTCCTTGGTAGGTTCCTCGGAATGAGAGTAGCTTGTTTTGAGCTGGTGAAAGGCACTTTGTTCTCTGATAGCCTTTCTTTCTTCCTTACTTTCTTTCAAAGATTTTCTCTCTCTCTCTCTCTCTCTCTCTCTCTCTCTCTTTAGAGGGCATGAATCTGTGAGGAGGGGGAAGGGGCAGAGGGAGGGAAAGAGAGATCCCAAATAAACTTTGTGCTGAGTGCAGAGTCTGGTGTGGGTCTCAATCCTGGAACCCTGAGAGCATGACTTGAGCCGAAATCAAGAGTCAAGGGCTCAACGGACTGAGCCACCCAGGCGCTCCTCTGCTAGAGGAAGATGACTAATGAAAAAGTGGTGCTCATGAATTGCATCTCTATGGGGGCAGAACTGAGGATTGGGCCACGATGAAATTTTTTTCCTGGCTTTCTTAGGATTTTGCCAATGTGGCAGGAATTTGAATCATACTAGGGAAGTAGGAGAAGGGGCTGGCCTGTAATAGTTCAAAGAAAAGGCATTGGAAGGGTAGAGGAATGAAGCACACAGTCCAAATGTGGATACTGGTACTTCATGTGACAAGTGAATCCAGACACTAACCAAGATGTTCATTCAGAACCTTTTGCAAAAATTATGATTCTTTTACATTAGAAAAAATATAGAGCCAGATGGGCTTACTTAAACATTAATGCTCCCCTGTTCTAGGCCTTCTTGTACTGGGCATGGTTATTGAAAGAGGAATTGTTTGTTCCAAAGGCAGTTGCTTCATAATTGCTGAGTCAGAATTCGTAGAAGTTTCTAGAAATTGAGGTTCAGATTTCATAGCCTGTTGCCATTCCTGAGATTTCTAGTCCACTTTCTTCTCTATGTTTACATTTCTCTCTTATCCTTCTCCTCCACAGTATGGCAGATTGGGAGGCAAGTCACCTCTGCCTCTTCTATGACAGTTGAGCACCTGTAGGTTGGGGTAGGCTGGTGAGGCATTGGGCATAAAGCCAGCGACTTTAGGTAATTGGGCAGTTCAGCAGGTAGGAGGCCTTGTTCTTAAAGATGTTAGGATCCCACAGCATGAGAGCTCTACCAACATGTCATTTAGACCTCCACTACCACCCTTATTATCACCATCCCTAGATCCTAGCCAATCCCAGGTGCCCAAACCCTGTTGGGAGGTTAGAATTTAGGGCTGGGGAGTCAGAGTCTGGCCTTCTTTGAACTGTTCCTAGACTAAAAGATATTGGCCATAATATATCACCAGATGCAGGACTGGGTGGGGGAGTGGGAGGAGAGGGTGCAAGGCAGGGATATGACTGCCTTAGCACTGATACAAATAATACACTTTGACATTTGCCAGAATTCAAAAAAGGGAGTCAAAACTTGGATTTGCCTCCTTCATCAGTTTTGAGGTTATTATTATATTTCTACCCCATCATCCTTCTATCATTGCCGGAGAGAAAAAATTGAAATGACTCCTCTTCTTCGTGAATGAAACTTCTTTCTTTCCCTGTTTCATTTAAAGGTCGACTGTACTTCTACCCAAACTGTGCATTGCTCTGTCCTCTGCCCCTTCTTCCCTTCTTTCCCATTTTGGTTTTCTCTCCTCTGGCTTCTCCTCCTCCCTGGCCAGTCTGGCCCTGCCCTCCCCTTGACCCTGGAACTCCCCAACCCCCTCTCCTTGTCCCCCTTTCAGTCCTTATTTTCACAGATTAACATATTATAGGTATTAACTGGCAACCACCCTGAAGGGAGATGAGACAGTGAGAGGGAAGGAAGTATTACTGTCAAGTTTTGACTAATTCCTGCTGCCAACTCTGTGGCATTTGCCACGGCTGTGAAATTGCAATAAACAAAGGGCTGCGCTTATATTTCTAACCTTTCCTCTGTTGGTGCTGAAGACACGAACTGAATGGTGTACTACTAGAATGTATTACAGATTCTTTTTTTTTCTTTATTTTTAAATTTTTTTTATTTTAATAAACATATAATGTATTTTTATCCCCAGGGGTACAGGTCTGTGAATCGCCAGGTTTACACATTTCACAGCACTCATCATGGCACATACCCTCCCCAATGTCCATTTCCCCACCACCCACTCCCGTCCCCCCTCCCCCCAGCAACCCTCAGTCTGTTTTTTGAGATTGAGTCTTTTATGGTTTGTCTCCCTCCCAATCCCATCTTTTCATTTTTTCTTTTCCTACCTCCCCCCAAGCCCCCCGCCTTGCATCTCCACTTCCTCATATCAAAGAGATCATATGATAGTTGTCTTTCTCCGACTGACTTATTTCGCTAAGCATGATACCCTCTAGTTCCATCCACGTCGTCGCAAATGGCAAGATTTCATGTCTTTTGATGGCTGCATAGTATTCCATTGTGTGTATATACCACTCTTCTTTATCCATTCATCTGTTGATGGACATCTAGGCTCTTTCCACAGTTTGGCTATTGTGGACATTGCTGCTATAAATATTCGGGTGCACGTGCCCCTTCGGAGCACCACGTTTGTATCTTTAGGATATATACCCAGTAGTGCAATCGCTGGGTCATATGGTAGCTCTATTTTCAGTTTTTTGAGGAACCTCCACACTGTTTTCCAAAGTGGTTCCACCCGCTTGCATTCCCACCAACACTGTAGGAGGGTTCCCCTCTCTCCACATCCTCGCCAGCATCTGTCATTTCTTGACTTGTTAATTTTAGCCATTCTGACTGGTGTGAGGTGGTATCTCATTGTGGTTTTGATTTGTATTTCCCTGATGCCGAGTGATGTGGAGCATTTTTTCATGTGTCTGTTGGCCATCTGGATGTCTTCTTTGCAGAAATGTCTGTTCATGTCTTCTGCCCATTTCTTGACTGGATTATTTGTTCTTTGGGTATTGAGTTTGCTAAGCTCTTTATAGATTTTGGATACTAGCCCTTTATCTGATATGTCATTTGCAAATATCTTCTCCCATTCTGTCAGTTGTCTTTTGGTTTTGTTAACTGTTTCCTTTGCTGTGCAAAAGATTTTGATCTTGATGAAATCCCAATCATTCATTTTTGCCCTTGCTTCCGTTGCCTTTGGCGATGTTCCTAGGAAGAAGTTGCTGCGGTTGAGGTCAAAGAGGTTGCTGCCTGCATTCTCCTCAAGGATTTTGAGAGATTCCTTTCTCACATTGAGGTCCTTCATCCATTTTGAGTCTATTTTCGTGTGTGGTGTAAGGAAATGGTCCAATTTCATTTTTCTGCATGTGGCTGTCCAATTTTCCCAGTACCATTTGTGCTGTCTTTTTTCCATTGGATATTCTTTCCTGCTTTGTCAAAGATTAGTTGACCATAGAGTTGAGGGTCTATCTCTGGGCTCTCTATTCTGTTCCATTGATCTGTATGTCTGTTTTTGTGCCACTACCATACTGTCTTGATGATGGCAGCTTTGTAACAGAGCTTGAAGTCTGGAATTGTGATGCCACCGACTTTGGCTTTCTTTTTCAATATTCCTCTGGCTATTCGAGGTCTTTTCTGGTTCCATATAAATTTTAGGATTATTTGTTCTATTTCTTTAAAAAAATGGATGGGATTTTGATAGGGATTGCATTAAATGTGTAGATTGCTTTAGGTAGAATAGACATTTTCACAATATTTGTTCTTCCAATCCATGATCATGGAACATTTTTCCATTTCTTTGTGTCTTCCTCAATTTCTTTCATGAGTACTTTATAATTTCCTGAGTATAGATTCTTTGCCTCTTTGGTTAGGTTTATTCCTAGGTATCTTATGGTTTTGGGTGCGATTGTAAATGGGACTGACTCCTCAATTTCTCTTTCTTCTGTCTTGTTGTTAGTGTAAAGAAATGCAACTGATTTCTGTGCATTGACTTTATATCCTGACACTTTACTGAATTCCTGTACAAGTTTCTAGCAGTTTTGGAGTGGAGCCTTTTGGGTTTTCCACATATAGTATCATATCATCTGCAAAGAGTGATAGTTTGACTTCTTCTTTGCCGATTTGGATGCCCTTAATTTCTTTTTGTTGTCTGATTGCTGAGGCTAGGACTTCTAGTACTATGTTGAACAGCAGTGGTGATAACGGACATCCCTGCCGTGTTCCTGACCTTAGCGGAAAAGCTTTCAGTTTTTCTCCATTGAGAATGATATTTGCGGTGGGTTTTTCATAGATGGCTTTGATAATATTGAGGTATGTGCCCTCTATCCCTACACTTTGAAGAGTTTTAACCAGGAAGGGATGCTGCACTTTGTCAAATGCTTTTTCAGCATCTATTGAGAGTATCATATGGTTCTTACTCTTTCTTTTATTAATGTATTGTATCACATGGATGGATTTGCGGATGTAGAACCAACCTTGCAGCTCTGGAATAAATCAGCCTTGGTCGTGGTGAATAAGCCTTTTAATGTACTGTTGGATCCTATTGGCCAGTATTTTGGTGAGAATTTTCGCATCTGTGTTCATCAAGGATATGGGTCTGTAATTCTCTTTTTTGGTGGGATCCTTGTCTGGTTTGGGGATCAAGGTGATGCTGGCCTCATAGAATGAGTTTGGAAGTTTTCCTTCCATTTCTATTTTTTGAAACAGTTTCAGGAGAATAGGAATTAATTCTTCTTTAAATGTTTGGTAGAATTCCCCCGGGAAGCCGTCTGGTCCTGGACTTTTGTTTGTTTAGAGATTTTTGATGACTGTTTCAATCTCCTTACTGGTTATGGGTCTGTTCAGGTTATCTATTTCTTCCTGGTTCAGTTGTGGTAGTTTATATGTCTCTAGATATGTATCCATTTCTTCCAGATTGTCAAATTTGTTGGCGTAGAGTTGCTCATAGTATGTTCTTATAATTGTTTGTATTTCTTTGGTGTTGGTTGTGATCTCTCCTCTTTCATTCATGATTTTATTTATTTGGGTCCTTTCTCTTTTCTTTTTGATAAGTCTGGCCAGGGGTTTGTCAATCTTATTAATTCTTTCAAAGAACCAGCTCCTAGTTTTGTTGATTTGTTCTATTGTTTTTTTAGTTTCTATTTCATTGATTTCTGCTCTGATCTTTATGATTTCTCTTCTCCTGCTGGGTTTAGGCTTTCTTTGTTGTTCTCTCTCCAGCTCCTTTAGGTGTAGGGTTAGGTTGTGTATTTGAGACCTTTCTTGTTTCTTGAGAAAGGCTTGCACCGCTATATATTTTCCTCTCAGGACTGCCTTTGTTGTGTCCCACAGATTTTGAACCGTTGTGTTTTCATTATCATTTGTTTCCATGATTTTTTTCAATTCTTCTTTAATTTCCTGGTTGACCCATTCATTTTTTAGAAGGATGCTGTTTAGTCTCCATGTATTTGCATTCTTTCTAAATTTCCTCTTGTGATTGAGTTCTAGCTTCAGAGCATTGTGGTCTGAAAATATGCAGGGAATGATTTCAATCTTTTGGTACCGACTGAGACCTGATTTATGACCCAGGATGTGATCTATTCTGGAGAATGTTCCATGTGCACTAGAGAAGAATGTGTAGTCTGTTGCTTTGGGATGGAATGTTCTGAAGATATCTGTGATGTCCATCTGGTCCAGTGTGTCATTTAAGGCCTTTATTTCCTTGTTGATCTTTTGCTTAGATGATCTGTCCATTTCAGTGAGGGGAGTGTTAAAGTCCCCTGCTATTATTGTATTACTGTCGATGTATTTCTTTGATTTTGTTATTAATTGGTTTATATAGTTGGCTGCTCCCATGTTAGGGGCATACATATTTAAGATTGTTAGGTCTTCTTGTTGGACAGACCCTTTGAGTATGATATAGTGTCCTTCCTCATCTCTTATTATAGTCTTTGGCTTAAAATCTAATTGATCTGATATAAGGATTGCCACCCCAGCTTTCTTCTGATGTCCATTAGCATGGTACATTGTTTTCCACCCCCTCACTTTAAATCTGGAGGTGTCTTTGGGTCTAAAATGAGTTTCTTGTAGGCAACATATTGATGGGTTTTGTTTTTTTATCCATTCTGATACCCTGTGTCTTTTGATTGGGGCATTTAGCCCATTAACATTCAGGGTAACTATTGAGAGATATGAATTTATTGCCATTGTATTGCCTGTAAGGTGACTGTTACTGTATATTGTCTGTTTCTTTCTGATCTACTACTTTTAGGGTCTCTTGTTGCTTAGAGGACCCCTTTCAATATTTCCTGTAGAGCTGGTTTGGTGTTTGCAAATTCTTTCAGCTTTTGTTTGTCCTGGAAGCTCTTTATCTCTCCTTCTATTTTCAGTGATAGCCTAGCTGGATATAGTATTCTTGGCTGCATGTTTTTCTCGTTTAGTGCTCTGAATAGATCATGCCAGTTCTTTCTGGCCTGCCAGGTCTCTGTGGATAGGTCCGCTGCCAATCTAATGTGTTTACCCTTGTATGTTACAGACTTCTTTTCCTGGGCTGCTTTCAGGATTTTCTCTTTGTCGCTAAGACTTGTAAATTTTACTATCAGGTGACAAGGTGTGGACCTATTTTTATTGATTTTGAGGGGCGTTCTTAGCATCTCCTGGATTTTGATGTTTGTTCCCTTTGCCATATTAGGGAAATTCTCTATAATAATTCTCTCCAATATACCTTCTGCTCCCCTCTCTCTTTCTTCTTCTTCTGGAATCCCAATTATTCTAATGTTGTGTCATCTTATGGTGTCGCTTATCTCTCGAATTCTCTCCTCGTGGTCCAGTATTTGTTTGTCTCTCTTTTGCTCAGCTTCTTTATTCTCTGTCATTTGGTCTTCTATGTCACTAATTCTTTCTTCTGCCTCATTTATCCTAGCAGTGAGAGCTTCCATTTTTGATTGCACCTCATTAATACCTTTTTTTATTTCAACTTGGTTAGATTTTCGTTCTTTTATTTCTCCAGAAAGGGCTTTTATCTCTCCGGAGAGGGTTTCTCTAATATCTTCTATGCCTTTTTCGAGCCTGGCTAGAACCTTGAGAATTGTCATTCTGAACTCTAGATCTGTCATGTTACCAATGTCCATATTGATTAGGTCTCCAGCCTTCGGTATGGCCTCTTGTTCTTTTTTTTGAGGTGAGTTTTTCCGCCTTGTCATTTTGTCCAGATAAGATTTGCTTTCTCCTGCTGTGGAATTCCGCTGTTCTTGGTGAGCAAAGTTGGTCTTGGCTGGGTTTCTTGTTGATCTTCTGGGGGAGGGGCCTGTTGTGGTGATTCTCAAGTGTCTTTGCCGCAGGCGGAATTGCACCGCCTTTGCCAGGGGCCAGGCTAAGTAATCCGCTTGGGTTTGCTTTCGGGAGCTTTTGTTCCCTGAGCGCTTTCCGTAGAGTTCCGGAGGACGGGAATGAAGATGGCGGCCTCCCAATCTCTCCGCCCGGAGGAGCCGAGAGCTTGGGGTTCCGCTCCTCAGTGCGCCTTTAGAGAAAAGCGCCCAACCGCCCCGCCTCCCTGGCCTGTGGTCGCGCCTTGAGGAAAGCAGTCAATTGCTGGAACCTGGAGAAAAGCGCCCGGTCGCTTCCGTTTCCGTGGCCTCTGGCCGTGCTCCGAGCCGGCCCAGCCTGCCACCGGCACAAGGTAACCCCGGGCCGAGAGCTCACTCCTCGGCTTTGTTGCTGGAGCTGGCTTCCCCACTCTAATACCTGCGAGCTCTGCAGCACTCAGACACCCCCAGTCCTTCTGTGACCCCGCGGGACCTGGGGTTATGCTGACCCCACCTGGGTTTCTCCCCGGTTTAGCCTCTGGAGCGATCTGTATTACAGATTCTTTAGAAAGAGAATTGAGGGAAGCTCACATTGGGTTGGGAGTGGGCGCAGGACCGGGAGGGAAGTTCCTAATAATAGAGCTGAAAAGCAGTAATTTATTTTATTAAAAGAAATTTAACATCCCAGTAATTCAGTAATGAGCTGGCCTGAAAGTGAGGTATTAATTTTCTAGAATTAACCTGAAGTATATATCTGCATTTATATATTCTTCACATAAGCATATCCCTCATAACTGTAGAAGAAGATGTTTTTAAAAAACACTCTTTGGGGGCGCCTGGGTGGCTCAGTTGGTTAAGCATGTGCCTTTGGTTCAGGTCATGATTCCAGGGTCCTGGGATTGAATCCCACATCAGGCTCTCTGCTCAGCGGAGAGCCTGCTTTTCCCTCTCCCTCTACCACCCACTCATGCTTGCACTCTCTCTCTCTAGTGCTCTCTCTCAAATAAATAAATAAATAAAATCGTTGTTGTTGTTGTTGTTAAGAATTTTTTTGAGAGAGAGACTGGGTGAGTGAGAGAGAGAATGGGGGCAGGGGATGGGAGAGCCAGAGGGAGAAACAGGGAGACCCGTGCAGGACTTAATCCCTGGACCCTGGTATCATGACCTTAGCTGAAGGCAGATGCTTAACTGACTGAGCCACACAGGTGTCCCTGAGGAAATATAATCTTAAAAAAACAAAAACAAACACGAAACACCCTTCGTTGTTTTAAGAGAGATGAAGAGTTGGGAATGGAGAAGATGAACGGTTGCCAAGTGAAGATTAGAACAGCTTGTGGCTTCATTCCCTCCTGGCCTGGCAGCTACAAGTTCTCTGCTGCCAGTCATAGGTCAACAATATTCATTAAGTAGATATTCTTTTCAGAGTCAGAAGGTACTTGGTACTTGAAGGAAAAGACCATGTCTATATGCAAATATTTTATAGCTTCTAGCCAGGTGGCACATAATACATGTAAGCATATGTGGGCTCTGGCTCTGTGCTAATGTCTGCACATATTCTCTTATTCCAGCCTCAGGCCAACACTACGAGGAAAAGAAATAATCACCCCACCCTAGAAACAGGGACAAAGGAGCCCCTGGGTGGCTCAGTCAGTTAGGAGTCTGCCTTCAGCTCAGGTCATGATCCTAAGGTCCTGGGATTGAGCCACATTTTGGGCTCCTTGGGCAGCAGGGAGTCTGCTTCTCCCTCTCCCTCTGCCTGTCATTCTCCCTGCTTATGCTCTCTCCTTCACCCTCTGTTAAATAAATAAAATCATTAAAAAAAAAAATAGAGGGGCACCTGGGTGACTCAGTGGGTTAAGCCTTTGCCTTTGTCTCAGGTCATGGTCTTGGGGTCCTGGGATGGAGCCCCACATCGGGCTCTCTGCTCAGCAGGGAACCTGCTTTCCTCTCTCTCTCTGCCTGCCTCTCTGCCTGTGATCTCTGTCTGTCAAATGAATAAATAAAATTAAAAAAAAAAAAAAGAAACAGGGGCATAGAAACTTAGAGAGGTTAGGTAAAATGCCAAAGTCACAGAAATATCCAGGTTTCTAATAAATGCCTTTCAACTTTTTAATCTTTCATTTTTCTTTAAGTTATTATAAAGGTAGTCCATGCCTGGATCAGCAGCAAGCTATCTGGAGCCATCATTAAGGGCTGGTGAGCAGGTTGGCTCTGCTGTCTTGCTCCTGTGGCTTCCATCTCCAGGTCCACAGTGGAGCTTCATGTTTCCATTTTTCCAGCCCTCAAGAAGAAGAGTAGGGGATCTAAGCCAAGTGCATTTTTCTTGAAGAACCAGAAGTTGAGCTCTGGCCATGCTTGGAAGCACTCATATCCCTTTTGCCCAAACTTGGTTTCACACCACACCTAGCTTCAGGGGAGACTGGGGAATACAGTTTCTAGCTGAGAAGCTGTGAGCCAAGCTAAAGCAGTGGTGTGTGTTGTGCTGGGAGCTGTTGGGGTGTTCTCAGTTGCTAAAGGAAGGAGAATGTGGGGAGAGAGAGAGGTCAGGCAGTTAGCAGGCAATTAACAGACTATCAGAGTGATAGCCTGAAATTTTGCCCTTAAAATAAAAGAGAGCTGTTTAGATAGTATAAGGAAGGTTTTAGAAGAAGTCTGTAAGGGACTTAGTCAATTTTCAAGCTATTTGTAAACATCCATGAAATATTATTCAAGGAGGTCAAGGATCTCTACTTGGGCCTGATTCTAGCACTAACTAGCTCCGTGACCTTGGACACATTGCCAGTAATTAGTTTCTCTCAGCCTATTTTCTCATCAGTGATTTTGTCCTGATATTATCAGCCCCAACTGTTGATAAGGATAAGGATTAAATGTAATATCCATAGACAGATCTTGGCACAGAGTACTTGCTCAAAATTATAGCTCTTTATTACTGTCCAGTCAATACGCTTTCCACTCTCTTTGATACACAGGAGGAGAAAGGAGGCAGAAGTAGGGTTTGGCAAGTGGGGCATTTGTGTACAAATGAGAGCCAACAGAAGGAACTAGAGTAGAAGAATAGTCGGGACTTCCAAAAAAGCAAAATATATTTATATCCTAAATTAACAGTAACTATTAGTAAGTTCAATCAGAGCTAGCAAGGTATTATATCTTTTCTTGGTATTCTGTTTTTATTTTTGGGTTTTTTTTTTCTTGAAGATTTAATTAATTGATTTGAGAGAAAGAAAGCACACGCACGATCTGGGGGAGGGGCAGAGTGAGGAGCCTGACTGGAGGCTGGTCACAGGACGCTGAGATCATGACCTGAGCAGAAGTCAGACCCTTAACCAACTGAGCCACCCAGACACCCACCCCAGTATTCTGTTTTTTATCTGAGAATATCTTTGTTTTGTCTTCATTCCTGAAGAATATTTTTGCTGGATATAGAATTGAGTGTCTTTCAGCACTTTAAATATTTCTTTTGGCCTCTTGTTTCTGACAAGAAGTCAGCCTTAATTCTTACTGCTGTTTTCTCGTGTGTAATGTGTTACTTTTCTCGAGCTGCTTTCAGGGTTTTTTCTTTATCTTTTCTCAGAAGTTTGTCTATGATGTACATAGAGTATAATTTTTTTTTAATTTATCCATCTTTTTTTTTTAAGATTTTATTTATTTATTTCACAGACAGAGATCACGAGTAGGCAGAGAGTCAGGCAGAGAGAGAGGGAGAAGCAGGCTCCCTGCCAAGCAGAGAGCCCGATGCGGGGCTCGATCCCAGGACCCTGGGATCACGACCTGAGCCGAAGGCAGAGGCTTTAACCCACTGAGCCACCCAGGTGCCCCTAATTTATCCATCTTATGGTTTGTTAAGTTTCTTGCATCTGAAAATCTGTTTTTCGTAGATTTTGGCAATTTTGGTCATTTCTTCAAATATTTTTTTCTGTCCCATTCTCTTTCTCCTCAGCTTTTGGGACTCTAGTTTCACATGTGCTAAACTTTCTGATATTGTCCCACAGATCCCTGAGGATCTGTTCATGTTTTTCATGTTTTTTCCCTTTCTGTTCTCAGAATGAATAATTTCTATTGATTGGTCTTCAAATTCACTGACTCTTTCCCCTTTGTCACCTCTATTCTTCTATTAAGTCCAACCAATGAATTTTTATTTTAGATATTTTACCTCTCATTCTTAGGCCATCCATTTGATTCATTTTTTTATAGATTCCATTTCCCTACTGAGACTTTTTTTTGAGAGAGAGAGAGAGAGAGAGAACACACATGTATGCAACCTGAGGTGGGGGGTAGGGACAGAGGGAGAGGGAAAGAGAATCCTAAGCAGGCTCCACATTGGGTGATGCAGGGCTGATCTCAGGACCCTGAGATCATGACCAGAGAGCTGAAATCAAGAGTCAGATGCTTAACTGACTGAGCCACCCAGGTGCCTCTCACTGAGATTTCTTATTTGTTCATTCATTAAAAGCTTTTTTATCTTTATGTCCTTGAGTATAGTTAGAACAGTTTTTTTTTTTTTTAAACTCTTTGCTAATTTCAAACATGGGTCATCTTTGGGTTGATCTTCATTGATTCCATCTTCTCCTGGTCACATTTTCTAAGATATTTACACATTAGGGTGGTATCCTGGACATTGAAAGACATATATAAAGACCCTGGACCCTGTGAATCTGTTTTGTCCTTCTGAAAGTTATTGGTTTTTGTTTTGTTTTTGGTGGTAGTGTTGTTTTTAAAGATTTTATTTATTTATTTGACAGAGAGAGACATAGTGAGTGAGGGAACACAAGCAGGGGAGTGGGAGAGGAAGAAGCAGGCTTCCCGCTGAGCAAGGAGCCCGATGCTGTGGGGCTGGATCCAAGGATGCTGGGATCATGACCAGAGCCCAAGGCAGACGCTTAACAACTGAGCCACCAAGGTGCCCCTATTGTTTTGTTTTTAATAAAACAGCAGCTAACTTGCTTGGCCAGCAACTGAAGTCTCATTTAACACTTTCAGTCTCACCTGGGCTGCTTGGAGTCTGCCCTATGTGTAAATAGTTCAGTGATCATCTAGAGACCTGGCAAAATACATACACAAAATTTGGAACTCTCTCTCTGGCTCTCCCTTTTTGGGGCATCTCCCATTTCACTTTTAGACTGCTATGGTAGCTCTGAACTCCTTCCCCTTATTCTTCAAGCCAGTAGGACTTCAGATCTTCGGTCCTTGTGTTAGCTGCTCTGCTCAGCACGGACTAGGGCCTGCCCTTAGGTAAATAGCTATAAAAAATGAAAAAGTCATCCAGTACCTTTCTTTCCTTCAATTGTTGGCTCCATTCCAGTGTCTGCTTTTGGTTGTTCTCTGGTGCCTTTAGGTATTTGTTTGTTTATATCTTATACAGTATTTATAGTTGTTATCTATGGTTCAAAGAAAACAAGAGGCTTGGTCCAATAAGGGTTTCTCTTCCATTATCAGAAGCTAAAGTGTTTGCTATGTTGTAAGTCACAGTAAGATACAAATAACTGTGGTGGATTAAAGAGGTTTAGATACTTTAAAACCCTTCTTATTCTCTGGAATAAAACCCTTTAAAGCCCTTCCTTTCTCTGGAGTCTGTGTGGAGTCTTCTTTGACCAATGGAATATGATGGAACCTGCACTGTATTGGTTTGGGTCAACATTTACTTAAGAGAATTTGTATCTTCTGGTTTCTGTTCATGGGCATACTTTTTCCTAGAGCCCTCAGTCGCCATGTGGGAAATATGACTGTCTTGAGGCTTCCATACCTTGGGCAAGCCCAGACTAACTGGATGGAGAGGGTATGTGGAGAAACATTCAGTTATGTATCTTGAAGGAAAGGAAGGAGGGAGAAAGAGACAGAGACCCAAACAGCCACCAGCTTTCCAGCTCCTAGTCTCTTCAGTTACCTGGCTGAGTTCTTAGGCATCATAATGAAGAGATGAGCCATCCTCATTGTTCTGTCTAAATTCCTTGTTCTGAATTCCTTCCTGCAAAATCATATATAATACTAAGAATAAATTATTGTTTTAAGCCACTAAGTTTTAGAGTAGTTTGTTACATAGCAGTAGTTAACCAGAATATTAACAAGTTCATGTTAGTTTCAATAATGAATAAAGTTTTTTATAGAAAAGATTCAACTTCCTACATCTAAGACATTAGTGTTCACAGACAGCGTAAATCTACATGTTGAATCTGCATGACCCTATTTTTTCCCCTGTTAGCTGCTTCTGGAATTATAAGCACAGCATCCCAGGAGAAAATAACTAGGCATTAGGGGTTATACTTTTCAAATCAACTTATTATTGTGGCAAAAGCAGCAGTGCCATATTGATAGATGAAGAAACTGAGAAGCAGTTTAACCAAGGATAAGTGGCTGGACTGGGGTCACCATGGCAGTGTTAAGATTTGAATTGAGTGTTCCCAAATTCACTGCTTAGTTCAGAGAACATATTGATTGATTATTGATTGATTCTGACAAGTTAGATCAATAAGTGTAGATGAATTCAAAATACCTACTATTATTCAATTGTGAGTCTTAAAAGGAAAATCAAATAATAGACTTTGGGTCTTCTTTTTTCCACTGATCCTGTTAACATCAATTAGACTGTGTCCTGCCATGATATTCTAATTTTTAGCACAAGGAGAAAATGAATTGATTTCAGGGTTGATATCGCTTAACATTTAAAGGGAAATACTTCTATTGAAAATATGGGCACCTTAACCATACAATAAATGACTTGACATTTGTGAGAGCGAAATAGTCAATATAAGCAGAATTTTCATATTGAAAAATAAATCATTAACCTAGATAATGCTAAGTTCAATTTCAAAAAACTTGAATATGTCATTAATATATTTTTCCTTCTACTTTCTCTTGATTAAGGCAGACTCTATCACAGAGTAGTTGACTGCTTTCCTTAATATCTCTGACTCCCAGGTAAACTAACAGTCTACCTTCTTCCCTCCCTCCTCACTGTTTTAGTACAAAGAGGTAGGAATCTCTCCCATAATGAGCAGGATCAATTTGGAGACACAGGTTCCATCATGTATCTTGATGTAGCAAGTAAACATCAGACCCTTACAGGAGCATTCTGCGAAAGGCTATGTTCTTTCTTTTAAGATCCTTGACAATAGAAATGAAACCAGGCTGGGAATTAATTTATAGGGTCCGCTCCCAAATTACCATGTTACCATGTTAATTTTTTATGTTTCCCCACTAACAGGTAAAACCTCATTCCCCTCTCCTTAAATATGAGTTGGCATTAGTCCCTCATTTTATTTTTTTTAAGATTTTATTTATTTATTTGACAGACAGAGATCACAATTAGGCAGAGAGGCAGGCAGAGAGAGAGAGGAGGAAGCAGGCTCCCTGCTGAGCAGAGAGCCCGATGTGGGGCTCGATCCCAGGACCTTGGGATAATGACCCGAGCCGAAGGCAGAGGCTTTAACCCACTGAGCCACCCAGGCGCCCCTGGTCCCTCATTTTAAATGAATAGAACTTAACAGAAATGACTCTTTGTGACTTCTGAAGTTAGCTTGGAAAAGACAGCACATGTGGTTCACTCTGCTTGGAATGCTCAGCCCACCCTCACCTCCGAGCCAGTTAGATAACTCCTACTGACTGAAGAGCTGGGATATACAAAGTGAGCGTGTGTGTGCGTGCGTGCACACGTGTGTGTGCACAGATGTGCATGTTTGATATTAGATGCAAAACCACTTGGAGCACTGTATTCTATAGGTCCTAGTGATCTTTTCAAAGACCTGAATTCACCAAATTTTCTATTCAAGAACGTACATCATTGAATAGCCTCTGCTATTTCTTCTCTACTCCGGCCTCATCTTCAGCTTTAGACTCAACTCTTGGAGTGAAGGAGGTGCTAGGGAGGAGTAAGAGATAGGGTCTGTTCAAAACAAACCCAGTGTTAATCTCCCAAAGGATGAATCCCCTTTTAATCATTGACTTGAAAAAAGAGTCTAGCTCCTGCTCTCTGAAATGAACCTGACTGAAGGACATGAATACTTTCTTTATGTCCCAGAAGCATTGAAAAATAGTGCATATTTAGTTGCCAAAAGAGTCCAAAATTCCCTAGCGTGTTTGGAAACTAGAAATTTGGATGGATAAAAGGGGAAATAGAAGAGAACTCAGCATTTTAATGGCCATAAAGACAGTGTAAGAGCCCTCATTTGGGATGCTTAAGAACAGGGATTGAATATAAATCCGGGGAATTATCCAGGTTCTTTGTGAGGATTGGCAAGGCCCCATTTGGAATACTATGCACAATTCCAGTCACCTTATTATAAAAGGATATTATAGAAATGGAGAAGGTACAACAGAGGGCCCGAGAACCACATGGGGATTTAAGGATCTTAGCTAATCAGAGTGGTATTCTTTGGCAAAGGAGAGATTAAGTGGGAACTCATTAAAGTATAGACAATTCTGAAGGGAATAGAGAGGATAATTGTTTCAAGGCTATTTGAGTTAGTGTCAAATACAAGAACAAGGGGTTAGTAACTTAAGCTAAGAAAGTGAATTTAGACAGGCATTTTCTGAATTGAGTGTAAACGATATAAAACAAAGGACCAAGGATGATAAAAATAAGAGACATAGATTTTTCAGAGGCAGAAACATGTAATTTTTCCAATTTGGTTCATTTGCACTAAATAATGAAGAGTGATTTTTTTTTTCTTTTCCACTTTGAACAATTATATTTTATCAGCAGTGTTAAAATTAAAAAGTGTTAGAGTGGCAATTTATAATTTTAAGGGATCTACAGGGGAAATTGCTAGCCCCAGAGAAAGAACAGTTTAGAAAGAAAGTTTAGAGCTTCTGGGCTTTTCTCTGCCTCAAAAAGGTCATAGGTTTCTCACCTGAACCTGCCACAATACCCTGTTACTGTTCAGTTTTGCACTACTTCCAGTCCTGATGAAATTCTACATTTGTTCGGGCTATCACATGTCCAAAACAATGATTTCCAGTATGATACATACTATTTTACTTAAGTAAATATCTGGGGGGAGGGAGGAAATAATTATATAGTACATTAAAAAATATTGCCTATAAGTAGTGGTTTGTTTCATCCTGATCTTAAGAGTTGTACGCAGTTCAGATGACATTTAGGAAGCACCAGCTTTGTGCTAGGCATGGCAGAAGATTTAGTGCCTGCATATAAAGTGGCTGGGACGTATTTGCTGAATGGACACCATCCCTACCCTCAGTGAACTTGGGTAACATCAAGGCAGTGGTACCAAAAATGAGGGAATAAACATCATAGTGGGTAACAGAGGAGGAATCATTTGAGCTGTAGATAACAGGGTAGTGATTAAGAGACAGGCTTTGTGGGGTGCCTCGGTGGCTCAATCTGTTGAGCATCTGACTCTTGATTGCATCTCAGATCATGATCTCAGGGTCCTGAGATTGAGCCCTGTGTTGAGCTCCACCCTGGGAAGGGAGCTGTCTTGGGATTCTCTTCCTCCCTCTCCTCTCCCCCTGGCTTGTGCTCCTTCTCTCTCTCTCTCTTAAAAAAAAGGGAGGGGGGGAGATAGGCATTGGGGTCAGCTTGAAACTCTGCTCTACCTCTGGCTGTGTCATTTTGGGCAATTTACTTCTCTGCCCTTCAGTTTCTTCATTTATAAAACGAAGGTGATAGGACTCCCCTCTTGGAGTTTGAGTGAGGATTGTAGAGAATTGATACATGTAAATTACAGATCACTAGAACATAGTGGGCGCTAAAAAATGGCAGCTGCAGTTATGAGGCTAAAGGAACAGAATGGACAAAGAGCACAGAGTAGGAAGCAGATTTATCTAATGTGTTTAGCAGGTTCATGGATGGGAGAGGGGTGTTACTTTAATTTTCTAAACTTCTGTTTTCTTCATCTGCAGAAGGGGGATAATAGTACCTATCTCATAGTGTTGTTTTATGTAACATAAAGTGCTTAAGCATAGTGACTTGCCATCAGTAAGTACTCAATAAGCGTTGATTGCTTTGTTATTGTTCCATCCTGCTTCAATAAGAAATGGCAAGCAAGCCTGGTGTTGAACTAGCTTTGTCCCTTTTTCTGTGTTTTGTCTATCTTAAAAGGAAAAGGTAAGTGGTTCAGCCAGCAAAATCACGTTTATTCAAGAATAGCAGAAAAATTGCTATTTGGGACAAGCAAACTATGGGGAACCATAGGCAAGTCTGGAGAACAAAGGAGGAGACTGTCCTTTCATAGAGGAAAGGGGAATTGGGTGAATTGGTTTTGAACAAAAGTTCACCAGAGGAAAATGAGAGTTTGAAGTGATGGTGACTTCTTTAGTGGCTGCAGGTGAGGGTAGCTTGCTTTTGCTGGACCAAGAAGAAATCTTCCTTCTTCCTGCTGGACTATGCAAACTGCAGTGAGTGGTAGGTGAGTGCAAGAGCCCTGCCTTCATGGCTTCCCATCTCCGATCTCCAGTCAGGTTTCCTTGACGTGCTGTCCCAGTTTTTACAAAATGACTGGGAAAAAAAACTAGCTTTTTTGCCCACCACCATCTGCTTCTGTAACTGCTATTCTTCTTATATGTTACTAAAAAACAATGACGTCTTCCTGCACAGTTTCAGTCTCTCAGTTGTGAGGGACATTAAAATTAAGTAGTGCAGACTTACATGCCGCTATATACCCGGTAACAATTCATGGGAGGCAAGTTGTTTGTTTTGTTTTTTTTTTCCTATAGATTGTGATCTTTAGCATGGATATTCTGGCAGAAGAGCATCCTTATTTCATTAAGAGGTAGAAAAATTTTTTAAAAATTAAAAATTAAAAAAATGATAGAAAAATAGGGATATGATTCTATCATTCCTTTTGCATTTGTTAACTATAATTATTCTACGAAGAACTTGGCCTTAACAACTATTTGGCTACCTTGAGGTATTATTGGAACAGAAAAGGCAGGAAGAATGTTGATTCTTTTCGGTTTCCAGACTGTGAGTTGTTTTCCAGGCATCATCCAAAGTTATCAATTATTTTTAATTTTTTTGCACTTATAGATTTTAATATTTTTTATGTATTCCAATACATTATACTTATTGTTCTTTTTGATGCTCAGATTCTTTCACCTTTAAGAAGTGGGAACCCCTTTCACCTGGCTCTCATGCCTTTTGAGATTAACTTGATTGCCTTCAATTGTTTTCTTACTTTCTGGTATGACAAGGTATGTCACGCTCACCCTGTACAGTCTTAGAATCAATCACATCTCCATGGAGCACTGATTGCTTTTAGTAGGAAATTGCATTTAAAAACACAGTCTCGACACTTCTGGGTGGCTCATTTGGTTAAGCATTCAACCCTTGATCTCAGCTCAGGTTTTGATCTCTGAGTCATGAGTTCAAGCCCCATTTTAGAGTATAGTTTAAAAAAAAGCAGGGGGCGTCTGGGTGGCTCAGTTAAGCAGCTGCCTTCAGCTCGGGTCATGATCCCAGTGTCCTATTATTGAGCCCCACATTGGTTTCCCTGATCAGTCAAGAGCATGCTTCTCCCTTTCCCACTCCCCTTGCTTGTGCTCTCTCTCTTGCAAATAAATAAGTAAAATCTTAAAAAAAAAAAAAGGAAAGAAAAGAAAAAAGATTAGTAAAATAATAATAAAAACACAATCTGGGCACTAAGTTGCTCATTGCTACTGGGTTGGCCTTTGTTTCTGGCAGATTAGGTTTTATTTATTTGTTTATTTATTTATTTATTATTTTAAAAGATTTTATTTATTTATTTGACAGAGAGAGAGATAGCAAGAGAGAGAGCACAAGCAGGGGGAACAGGAGACAGAGGGAGAGGGAGAAGTAGGTGGAGGCAGAAGCAGGCTCTCGGCTGAGAAAGGAACCCAATGCAGGGCTCAATACCAGGACCCTGGGATCATAACCTGAGCTGAAGGCAGGCGCTTAACTGATGGAGCCACCCAGGCACCCTGCAGACTAAGTTTTATATACCTTAGGAAAAGCAAAGACCAAGAACTAGAAGCCTTCAGTAACTTGTTACCCTGGTAACTAATTTCATTTGCTCTCCCAGTAAAAATAGTTTTCAAATATCGTCAGAATATCTGAACATTAATTTCTTTAAACTGGTGTTAAGAATATAAAACATTGTAAAGAATTAGAAGTTGCTCAAGAGAAGTGAAGAACAAACTAGATTGGGAGGTATAGGGTCGTAACTGTGGTGGGAGGCAGGTGAGGGTCCTAGAAAATAGAGGGCAGGAAAGAAGGACCTAGACTTCTTGTTCAGCTGTGGATATTGTTTTGTTTCGTTTTTAAGATTTATTTATTTACCAAAAAATTATTTACTTTTTTTAGAGGGAGAGAGAGCATAAGTATGAGGGAGAAGGAGACAGAGAAAGAATCTCAAGCCGATGCCACACTGAGCTTAAACCCTGACACGGGGCTTGAACTCACGACTCAGATCAGGACCTGAGCCGAAACCCAGAATCAGATGCTTGAGCTGTGGATATTGTTAATCAGCACCAGTCTTACAAAAGCACAGATAAGGTGGGTACATGTCTACATATGGCCTTATTTGCCCCCCCCCCCAAAACCTCTCTCTTCCTCCTAGGACTTCACCTGGACTCAAATTCTACTCTAGAGTATAGAGCAGTGTTTCTCAACACTGATCTTTGGCAAAATTTTGACCAATTTATAGCACAATGAAAAAAATAAGGAAAATCATAGATTTGACACTGCTGTCTTAGAAAGCGTCCTTCAAACTTCATTCTGAAAATATGTGCTTCCTGTTTGGGGGAGGTTTTTTTGCTGTTGTTAAATGCTCTTTCTCACATGAAGTTATGGCGATGATAGATGGCAATTTTTGATGTTTTCATTAATGTGGCAAATCTTTGTTTTACAAATCTGTCTTTGAAATATGAATGGTCTGTGAAATTTAAAATCGTGGGACCCATCAGGGCTATTATGTGAAATGGTACTGCCACCAGGGAAAGAAAGGGAAGTACGGTTGTTGGAGAAGATAAAGGAGAATGTCTCCTCAGGTTTGAGGAGTTGGTGTGTGGAGAGTGAGGATGAAAACAGGGTGATGGGGTTGAGAGGGGTTAAGTCTTGGTTGAACAGGAGCCAGCAAAGGGCCCTACACAAAAAAGCAGACCAGGGAGGGGTTCTAACAGAAGACTAGCTGAGGAGGGAAGGTTGGGGACAACTGACCACTTTGGGTGTCTCCCCCTTAACCACCCCCCCCCAACCCCAGTTCAATTCAGCTGAAAAGCACTTACTGGGAAACTAAGAGCCTGAGAGACTTAAACACTAGGGATTCAGAACCAATGTGACACAGTTCCTGCCCTTGAGGAAGTCATAGGGCTGCTGTGAGAGTCTGATTAAGCCAAGGAACACCAGAGTGGTAAGGACAGGGCAGGACCTTCTTCCACTCACCCTACATTTCCGCAGCCCATTCTCTACCCTTCTTCCTAACATCCAGCCCACCAGCCCAGAGAGAAAAGAGTTCTATTAATTTGGGCGTGAAATTGGTAAAAAGACAAAACAAAAAAATTAAAACAGCGTTACTGTCCTCCACGTTGTCTTAGATGGGAGCCGATTAGGCACTGGGATTACATAACCGTGGTCAGTCCCCTTCTGGGGCTCACAGACTGCTGGTGGAATGGACACGTGAAAGACAAACACGAGGCTCCGGGAGAGCCGTGCAGAGATACACAACAGATCCCTGCAGGATGAGGGACGGAGGGATGGGCGCGGAGTCAGTGGGCTTGGAACACGAAAATTTGTCCAAGAGGCCAGGCTCTCTTCACCTCCTCAAGCCTTTGACCTTGCCACAGGGTCCACCTCAGCAGAGAACCCCATCTCCCTCGAAGATGTTGCCCCTTCTCCTCACGAACCTGCTCACTGGAGGAACCCTTGCCCGGCTTACCGCCCTTCCCGGCATTCTCCGGGAGGCGGGCTGCCCCTGGCCCTGCACACGCGCTCTGCAGCGCTTCCCTGCTCCCCGCGCCGCCTTGCGGTTGCCCGTGCTCGTTGGTTCAGAGAAGACATGCTGGTCCCTGTCCGCAGCCCTGGGTTTTCCGGTGTTTCCCCGTGGCTGGCAGCGGGTAGGGACGGTAACCCGCCCCCCATCCGGCCACTCCCTTGCGGGAGCGGGACAATTCCAATTCTGAGGTAAGCTTTGGCACCGTGTTCCAGAGGTCCAGAGGGATTCAGCTCTGGCTGATAGCCGGCACCTTTTACTGCTGCCCGCCCTTTTCCTGTACCTCTCTCTCCCCTGCCCCACCACGATGCCCTCTTATCCTCAAGGAAACACTTGTCAATGAATCCTTATTTCAGGGGCTGTTTCTGGGGATCGCAAACTGAGGTGCCTCCCTGGAGCTCGTGTTTGTCTTGCCCAAAGCCATTGAACACCTCCGTTTTCTAGCTCCAGTG
>NC_137892.1:63422551-63462551 GCF_963455335.1 Martes martes
ATGGACTATTCAGTGGTTTTTAGTATATTCATTGAGTCATTCAACCATTACTGTAATCAATTTTATGGTCTTCTCATCACTCCAAACAGAAACCTGGTATCCATTAACAGTCACTCCTTATTTTTTGTTCCTCTAAGCCCAATGCAAGTACTAATACATCCTCTGTCTCTGTAAATTGGCCTATTCTAGGCATTTCATGTAAATAGAATTGTACACAATGTGGTGTTTCATGACTGGCTTTTTCCACTTAGCATAATGTTTTCAAGGTTTATTGGTGTTGTAGATGTGTCAGTACTTTATTACTTTTATGGCTGAATAGTAATCCATTGCATGGACATACCACATTTTATTTATCTGTTCATCAGTTGATGGACTTTCAGCTGTTTTTTACTTTATGGCTGTTTTGAATAATGCTGTTATGAACATTTGTGTACAGGTTTTTGCGTGGACATATGTTTTCATTTCTCTAGGATATATATCTCACAGTGGAATTACTAGGTCATACAGTAACTATGTTTAACATTTTGAGGGACTACCAGATTGCATTCTATAGAGGCTGCACCATTTTGCATTCCTGCCAGCCATGTATGGGAGTTCACATTTCTTCATATCCTCACCAACACTTGTTATTATCTGTCTTTTTTGTTCCAGCCATGCTAGTGTGTATAGTGTTATCTCATTGTAGGTTTGATTTGTATTTCTCTAATGGGTAAGGATGAACATTTTCTATGTGATTTATAGTCATTTAGATATCTTCTTTGGAGAAATGTCCTTTGTCCATTGTCTTGTTTTGTAAATGTTGGTATTGCTCTGGGTTCTTTCACTGTTAATCCTTTTTCTCTTCTGCCAGTGCACATACATACTAATGCCCACTTCTTATTTATTCCCTTATTCAGTCATGTTTCGGTTCACTTATTCAGTCATGTTTTCATTCAACAAGCATTTGTTAAGTTCTTAAAATGTACCAGGCACTGTGCTTAGTGTTGAAGCCAAACAGCTGTTAATAAACACATTAGATCCTTGCTAAGGAGAAGCTTGCATTCTTATGGGGAATGAATACATTAAGTAAAGAAGCAAATAAGTAAGATAATGGAAGATGGTGGAAAAGCCATGATGTCACTATGATAGAATGGTGAAAAGAGCACTGGTGGTTGGGTGAGGGGGGTGGGCATCACTTAAGACTGGGTGGTTGAGGAATGCCTTTCTTAGGAGATGATATTTGAGCTGAGACCTACGTGATAACAAAAATCAAACCATAGGAAAAATAAAAATGAACATCCCAGGCAGAGGGAAACAAGTAGAGGAATGAACTTTGTGTTTTCAGGAGCAGTGAGAAGGCCACTGTGTCTGGAGCATGGTGAGCTAAGGGGAGAATGGCAGGCAGATCCTTCTTTGCAAAGGACAGTGAAGAAAAAGTTTAAAAAATTAGACCTGGGACTCCTGGGATTATCCCTACTATGATTTTGGAGGCAACAGTCAATAAACCACCAGAATGCAGGTGTCCTTCGAAACAGAAATTAAAACTTCTCTTTGCCCCATCCGTAT
This sequence comes from Martes martes, assembly GCF_963455335.1. Lineage (NCBI taxonomy): Eukaryota > Metazoa > Chordata > Mammalia > Carnivora > Mustelidae > Martes > Martes martes. Next base: position 63,424,097 of record NC_137892.1, read on the forward strand.
CCTAACTATAACTCTTTCTGCATAGAAGTAAAAAAGATACTATATCTGAGAACAGTTAATAAATTAAAAAACTGGCATGAACCATTACTTTGTTTAAAATAGAAAAATAAAACCCAAACCAGCATTACAGGGTAACAATTTATGGTGTTGGAAATGTCTTCAGAAGTCTTTTTAGGGCTTTGTGTAGAATGTTTATGGAAGGTGTAAAATTCTTATAATGCCAGCATTTTATGAACAGTGCAGTTGGCAACTCCTTTTAGCTTGATCCCTGCTTTCAGGAAATGTGGATTTTCCTTCATTTATTCATATTGTTTCCAGTCCATCAAAAATAGACAAGATATAACAGGACAGTCCATTTGCACCATTCTTTTTGGAAATAATTGCCAGAAGCACTTTATGGTTGTCAGAGCCCCACTGATGTGACTCCTGAGCAGTCCTCTGTGTTAAAAAGCATACACTTCCTGCTCATCTTTGTATTCCTCTCCCATTTCCAGCACGGAGTATAATCAGAATGGGAGAAGCAGCCCTTTAAAATTCAGTGCCATGCAAAGGGCAAGGAGAGGGGTGAAAAAGATATATACAGAAGCCCTGGAAGAAAAGGGACGCATGGACTCCCTCTGTTTACGAATGAGCTTTATGAAAGAGTTAGGAAAAGCTCAGGCTTACCAGATATGCAGAACCATATGCATGCATTAATTAAAGGAATGTGAAAGAGGAGGAGGGGATCTGAGAAAATAACAAAGCTGCAGTGTACGCGTGCAATGATTTTTCATTCTGTTTCGCTTCAGCTCTGCCCCTGCAACAGAGGATCTAATCAATCTGCCGGCTATTAAGTTTGTTAATTGATAATGCATACTAATTAGGCTGTGCGCAGTTACTTAAGAGACTTTGCTAAGGTGATTGTAGGCACAAGTCCAAATGGAGTTTAAAGTATTCTGTGTGAGGTTAAAACCCATCAACCAGAATAGATGGATTTTATATTATAACAGAAGGTACAACATACCCATAAGTATTTAATGTATTGCACAGTTATCCATTATTACATATTTTAACTCTACAAAATAATTAAAAATGTAAAAACAGCTACTAAAAACTATAACTAAATCACATTGGTGAGGGTGTGAAGAAGTGTCAATGAGAGAGCACTATTTTCTCATCAAGGTAAATGTTTAAAAAAAAAAAGGTAAATGTTTAATTTTCTCATTTATATTTGGGAATAGTTAGGGTTAGCAGGGAGGAGGCTTTGTGAGAAGGAAGACTTAGTAAACTGTGTGGACACCAGAGTCACTAAACAGCCTCAAATGTCAGATTGTGATGCCCATGTTTCAAAGGTCAACACTTTAGAGGCTGCCCAGTTGACCCAAAGAAACACATTATCTGGGAGCTGAAGGTTGAAACATATTTATCAACCATAAAATTAACTGCTGGTCCTATGGTTTGTACCCTTCCTTTGGAATGCTGTTACTTTGAGAATGGACTGACCGGGACCCCCAGCATCCTGCAAATGTGTCTTGAGAAAATGTTCTTAAGGAGGCTGGCTCATTCCTCTCTATGTTTTGGAGAATGAATCAGTTCCAGTTTAGGCCCAAGAGATATGACTAGTTGGGTCCAAAAAGATTTCTCCAGATCAGAGTGACATCTCACTCTATTCTGGTAAATTTCTTAGAGGTTCAGATGGATCAAGAACAAGCTTCTAGCTCAAAAATCAAATCACAAGGCTAACCTAGAGGAGATCAGAATTCCCCATAAGGCCTTGAAATCTCCCTGTTCCTATGGAAGATTCAGAGACTAACTTCATGGACTTTTCATTCATTCATTCATTCATTCATTCATTCATTCATCAGTTACCTCATGAGTACGTTGTATGTTCCAGGCACTGTGCTGTATACTAGGGATACCAGTGATGGACAAGATAGACAAAGTCCCCTTCTTTCACATAGCTTAGAGGCCAATAGCATCTAGCATATATTGCCAGAGGGAGCTTTTTAAAAATAAATTGTATTCATGTTTTTCCCCTTCCTCAAATTACTGGTTCTTCCAAGATGAAGTCCAAATTACTTCATGGCATATGAAGTACTCCATCCTTATCTCTTGAAACTTTCTCCTTTCAATAAAATACTTTTTTAGGGAAACAGCTATGTTCTAGGCCCCATACCAGGTGCTGCATATACTCAGAAAGCCAAACAGTTACTGTCCCTGCCTTCAGGAAGCTCAGTATTGAGCAGACTCAAGGCATATGCAGGGCAAAATCTGTCCACAAGTTTGGGTCCAAATTAGGGCTAATCTAGGCTTCTGGGCAGAACTATAATATGGCAATTGTTTGTTTCCAAAAATTGTGTTACTATCTAACTATTGATATAATGGTTTTAATTTGGGGCAGTGGGCAGAAACAAGAGGCTGAAGTGATATTCATATGAATTCTGGTAGACTGAGCTACAATCTAACATTTAAAAAAAATAGAAGTAGGAGAAAAGCTTCCATGGAAGACTTTAGCAAAGCAGAGGGAGGTGTCTATTTTATTTTCATTCCTCAGGCAAATGGGGAGTTCTCACAAACAGAAATTTGAAGCTGGCAGGAGGCAATAGTGTAGATAGTATGTATTTAATTAGCAAATGAATTGTGTTCCTACAGTGTGACCATTGAACCTGGAGCTGATCTATACTGCTTTGTTTTAGCTATTTTGAGATGACTGAGTTCAATGATTCTGTGTAGGGTAAACTAATCTCTGAATAGTCAGTCGAAAGCATCTAAAGAAAAAATATCTGGAGCCTTATGAGTCAAGCATTCCAAATTTGGCCATATAACATAATACAAGATTGGAGTGAGTAAAGACTTTGAGAGAATAAACCATTTCCAAGAACAATTTGTGGAATCTCGAGTTTATCTGAATATATTGAGCATATATTAAATATAGGATAAGCCATGGCAGTATGGCATAAATGCAATAATAAGTGTTTAATAGTTGTATAACTACTTCTTGTGAGCATGTGCCAGTGGCATGAGCATTTATTCTTATTGTACCAAGAGATATAATTGGATAAAAAATTGAAACATTTAAAAACTATACATGCAGTTATTTTTCTTCCTTGTTAAGAAGGGATGACAGAGTCCTGTATTCTGACTTATTGATACTATATTATTGATACTATAATTTGAGCAATACTGAAAATGAATAATTTTCTAAAGACTGAACGTTTAATTTAAATTAAATTCTAGGTAAAGGAAACAGGAATGAAAGCCCTCAGTTTTGTGTCATCTATTCACCAAAAATGAAGTCCGATACTTACCAGGACTGTAGAACCAAATGCCAAAGTCTGTTAAAGCCATTCAAACTTCCACTGGAATAATCAGTAAGTCTCATATGTTCTTATTTTTACTTATATGTATGAACTGAGAAGGTAATAGTATTCTTTTCATATACAAATTTTGAGATTTATTAGTTAGGGTGGGTTAATTGCTCTACCAAATAATCCTAAAATCTTAGTGTTATAACATTAAATGAGTTTTATTGTTGTTTGTTTTTCCTATTTATGTCAATCCAATAGAGTTGGCAGGAAGACTGCTCTGCACAGTCTTTCAGGGACCTGGGCTCCTTGCAGTTAGTGGCTCTGTCATTCTGTAAGGCCTTAACAGGATCCTATGAATTTAGCTGACATAAGGAAAGAGAAAAGAGGTTTGTTATAACTCAGACCTAAAGGTAGTATACATCACTTCTGCCTACATTCTCTTGGGAAGAACTTATCAGATGGCTGTACTCCTAGGGAGGCTGGAAAATATGGTCTAGCAGGGTGTCCAGGAGGAAAAAAGAACACCTAGCCAGTCTTTACTCGGTAAGACTAACCTAAGCAATATCTCTAAGAGAAATGTTGGTGACCAAAGGTAATAAGCCTTTTTCGTACTTGGCTACGTTGAGCCAGCAACCAAAACTACATTGTTTACTATATATCCTCCAGAGATGTTTTGTGAAGCAAAATCTGATCTGCATAGCAAGGGTTGCACAAAATAATGCAATAAGAATTCCAAAGAAAGTTTCATGTTATTGAAACACAATAGGTTGAGTTAACCTAGTTTCAACAGTGTCTGAGCCCAAAGGGACCTTCCATCTGTCTGCAGCCGCTGTAAATGCCCTGACAAATACAGTTCCTGGCCATAACCCACCACTGTCAGTTCTGTAACAGCCCCACTGATACCTCATGTTTCTGAGCATCAACAGCCCACAGTGTAGGGTTTGAGGGTACAGTTACAGCAGGCCTCTTGTGACTGTGAGACTAGAGGATCTAACTGGTTTGTAAAAGGGTATAAAATCCTTAACAAGCTTCTGACTAAGAACTCAGATCAATCACAAATCATGGGGTTATCCATATACAGTTTTACTCCAGTTTGTAAGACGCAAATTTCAACAAACAGTTAAATTAGAATATAATTTTTTTCTTTACTGTAAAATCTACCAGTTGAATTCCTTTAACTGGCAAAATTCTCTAGTGTAGTCAGAATATTAACTAATATTCAGAAATTTTAGATGTTACTAGAAAGTTATATGGCTCTTTAGTCATATCTAATGTATCATATAAAACATACTAATAGGTAGATAGATGGATAAGTAAATAGAGAAATAGAAGTTTAACCTGTTATACTATCTTGTTTATTCAGCTATGACTTGACTGTTTCATTTCATTTTATCTTTTGGAGAGAATTTATTAATCATAAGAGTAATTATGATATCATTATATTCCTTGCTGTGTTTTCATAATTATTTTCTAGGTAAAAAGTCTTTATATAAGTTGGTGCTCTAGAAATTAAAATTTTATAACTTAAAAACTTGAGATTTTAAGTAGAAGTGCTAAGCAAGTTTTACAAATTTGACAACTTTTTTGCTCCCAAACAGAGCTACCTTAAGCAAGCTTAAAAAATAAAAACTTTAGGTTGTTTGTTAATTAGCGTACAGATAAAAGATAATTGTTGATTTCAGCTTATTTCTACTATGTCAATTAAATGGTTACTTTTTAATTTTAAGAGGGAAGATGAATGAATCTGTCTTTTATGAAGTATCAAACATTAACTCAAATCATTCAAAAATGATACTTATTGTCTAGTATATTGAAAGGAATAAAAAATTACTTAATAATTCAGCATATCTGATTGTAGAATCTAGCAAAGTATCTGAATTAGTCAGGATTGCATCTGGCTGCATTTGGAAGCCTGACATTAAACTAAAAGATACGTTGGTTGGTTGGTTGTTTTGGTTTTTATCATGTAATGTCTCTAAGGATAGGTTATTTCAGGGCTGCTATTGAACCAGGTTCCATCTTTTTTTAAAATTTAATTTTAATTTGTTTAAATTCAGTTAATTAACATATAGTGTATTATTAGTTTCAGAGGTAGAATTTAGTGATTCATCCGTTGTATATAACACCCAGTGCTCATTACATCATGTGCCCTCCTTAATGCCCATCACCCGGTTTTCCCAACCCCTTACCCCGCAACCCTCAATTTGTTTCCTATAGTTAAGAGTCTTTTATTGTTTGTCTCCCTCTCAGTTTTCATCTTATTTTTTTTTTCCCTCCCTTCCCCTATGATCCTCCGTTTTGTTTCTTAAATTCCACATACGAGTGAAATTATGTGATAATTGTCTTTCTCTGATTTATTTCACTTAACATAATACCCTCTAGTTCCATCCATATCATTCCAAATGGCAAGATTTCATTCTTTTTGATAGCTGAATAATATTCCTCTGTGTGTGTGTGCGCACGCCACATCTTCTTTATCCATTCATCTGGCTCTTTCCCATGGTTTGGTTATTGTGTACATTGCTGCTATACACATTGGGGAACAGGTGCTCCTTCAGGTCACTATGTTTGTAACTTCAGGTAAATAGTGCAGTTGCTGGGTCATAAGGTAGCTCTATTTTTAACTTTTTGAGGAACCTCCATACTGTTTTCCAGAGCGGCTGTACCAGCTTGCATTCCCACCAGCAGTGTAAGAGGATTCCCTTTTCTCCACATCTTCACCAATATTTGTTGTTTCCTGACTTGTTAATTTTCAGGCTCTCTCTATCTTGACTCATCATTCTTAGTATGGGTTTTGCATCTTCCATGGTCAAAATCTAACGTCTATGCTTCTGGGTATTGTGTCTGCCTTCTAGGAAGGAAAGAGAGAAAAAAATGGCTTAAAAAGTTTGTCTCCCGGGATGCCTGGGTGGCTCAGTGGGTTAAGCCTCTGCTTTCAGCCCAGGTCATGATCTCAGGGTCCTGGGATCAGGACCCGCATGGGGCTCTCTGCTCAGTGGGGAGCCTGCTTCCCCCTGCCCCCCTCGCCCCGCCTGCTGCTCTACTTACTTATGATCTCTCTCTCGCTGTCAAATAAATAAATAAAATCTTAAAAAAAAAAAAAAGTCTGTCTCCCTTTCAGTAGCTTTCTAAGAAACCTCTCTCTCACTTTTATTTCTGTCTCCTTTTTGGATATCTTCTGCTTGTTCTATACAGAATTACTCTTCCTCTTCTCCATCTTGCTGTGTGACCTGTATGGACTACCTCAATAGATCCTTTGTCCTCTGGCTTCCAGAGGAAGCTGCAGCACCATTTGCTTTGTGAGGCCAATGGGAAGCACTGGGAGAAGATGGGAAGGCAGGAGAAGAGTGAGGTTGAATGTTAACTCTTAACTGTTTCCTGCTAGTTCATCAAATGTTGGCTACATTCATCTCCTAAGGCCTTCGACCCTGTCAGTTAGCTGAGAATCAGGACTGGGATTGGACAGGAGCTGATGAGGTCTGGAATAGGGTTCATTCTACAAACAGCATCTGCAAAGACATCTTGCTCTTGAATCTGAGAGGAGCTGAGATACCTATCCTTGTGTGAAAATAAGCATCAGATTTGCTTACCATCAACTCGGCTTTAGGCTTTCACTTAGGGTTATAGTTTGCCAACAGCTCTGAGGGGATCAGATGTCTGCAATTTTGGCCAAATTATACTTCACAGTATAATCAGACAGCTAAAACTTGAGTTTTTTCCCCACCCTTTAATTATATCTGGACATTCTTCAGGCCTTCCTCTAGCTTTCATTTATTTATATTTAAATGGGACCTCAAGCAAACAGAAGTATTCTACTAGATTATGATACATAGTCTTCCTTATCCACGTGTGGTCCTATCCTTTATTTATTTATTCTTACAATGAACACTTATGAAAGCACCAATCAGTCCCAAAACTAAAACACTGACAGTAGCTTATATCCCCTTCTCCTATCCTGCCAACTTGCTGCCATAAGATAATAACTATCCTAGGGGCGCCTGGGTGGCTCAGTCGTTAAGCGTCTGCCTTCGGCTCAGGTCATGATCCCAGGGTCCTGGGATCGAGCCCCACATCCGGCTCCAGCCTGCTTCTCCCTCTCCCACTCCCTCTCCCACTCCCTCTGCTGTGTTCCCTCTCTCGCTGTGTCTCTCTCTGTCAAATAAATAAAAATAAAAATCTTTAAAAAATAAAAATTAAAAAAGATAATAACTATCCTAAAATGTGTGTTTACCTTACATATATGCCATGTGCTCAATTTTTTTTACATATGTGAATATTTACACACATACACACACACACCCCTAAACAATTTATTGTTTTTGAACTGCATAAAGCGTTATAGGCTATAGGTAACTTCTGGGATTTGATTTTTTTTTTAAACATAACTTGTATTTCATTAGTAATTTATTCTTATGTTGCTGGGCATTTGAGTCTTTTCTGTTTTTTTGCTATTTACAGGTAATGCTATAATGAACTTTTTAACACACATCTTCTGATGCATGTGTATAAGAGTTTCTCTTGGCCATATCCCCAGGAATAGAAATGATGAACCTTGGATTTTTCAAAGTGGTTGTATATTCCCACTTGTAATATATAAGAAAACTTCTTGATTCATATCCTTTCAATACTTGATATTGTCAGACTTGTTGATTTTTGCAGATTAAATAAGTGAAAAATGGTATATCTTTGTGGTGTTGATTATGTTTCTCTGATTAGTAATAAGGTTAAGCGTGCTCTTGGTTACATATTGGCTCTAAGTACTTTCTAGGCTGTGTAATGCCTATCCAGGTCTTTTGCCCATTTAAAAATTGAGTTGTTTTACTTCTCTTTCTCAGATTGGTAAGTTAGGCAGACATAAAATCAGTGAAGGCTTAGAAGATCTGAACGCAGTAACTTTCATTTAATGGGCATATATAGAATTCTCTAACAAGTAATTGGAGAGCACACATGGAACATTTCCAAAAATACATCACTTGCTAGGTCATGTATTTCAACACATTTTAAAGAACAGTTACCACAACATAGTTAGAAATTAATAACCAAAAGTATGTTTTTAAAAATCTTAATGTATTTGAAAATTTAAAAATAGTTCTAAGTGACTCATGAAAAAAATCAAGGTACCTTACCTTCGTCACCAGCATCCCTCTACCTACTCCTCCCTCTAGCACGTAAGCCCTACGTAGGAACAGAGCAGGCCGCTAAGGGGCCTGGCCTTTTTTTCCTATTCCTGCTGTCCCATTGTATCTCATATACCATTTCACTCAGATTGCTGTACCAGAACGTGGAATGCTGCACCAGAATCAGATCACACACCAGCCGTTAGAACACTAACTCTCAAAGCCACCACAGATACATCATTACAAATGTAATGATGTTCAAATAATTTATCTTATTACACCAAGCAGAAACAGACCTTCAGGAATAACATCTCACCTAAAATGTCTGTGAAAATTTGTAGTGATAATGTCAGTTCCTGTCCCATCTTCTGCTTTGCATGGCACAGTAAGGGGGTAAGATGTTAACTATATGATAGAGAAGTTATTTCCCTTCCCATGCCATCTCAAAGTACACAAGGGTTTACCCTGTATCGTTGCTTTGAAAGTTTTCCAGATATGAATACCAGCTATCCCCACTTTTAAGCTTGAAGAAAGCAGCACAAATTCTACCCTTTTTTCACATGGCCACACAGCTCAAATTTCAAGACTTTCTATGGGAGTGGCCCTTTAATCCTATCTCTTATAAAGAGAGTAAATCTATTTTCTCCTGCTACATAAACCTCATGGATTTTGCCCAACTTGCATTTCCTCTAAGGTAGGCACAATAGCACAAGAAAAAAACCTACCAAAAGAAAAACAGAAGGTGGGAGCCTGAGTCTGTTGGTCGCTGCTACACAAGGAGAACACACATAGGTCTTCCTCAACACCACTTAGGCTTACACTTTAGGCAGGGCTCTTTACTCTCTGAAGGCCCTGGTGGGGACCCTAGCAACTTTGAATTTGTGATTTTGTATTCTTTTTCTTGAAGAGAAACTACAAATTGTATAAGCCTACAGCCCAACGAAAGCTGGCTGTGTCTGTGTACACGGACATTATCAAAATACATATAAAACTCAAGTCCATTTCATAATAGACAAACTCCTATTTGGTGCTGGGCCAAGCTCTGGAAGAAAGCCTAGGCCATCCTCAGTCTGAGGCTGGAAGAGACTGTGCTGACTTGGTTTTAGAAATCAAAACAAGTAATTTCAACTGGGAAAACATTCTATTATGTTACACTCTTCTTCCATTCTTTCACTTTCACCAGCCTCTGCTGAAGAGTCAGTATAAAAAAATGCACAACATTGAAATAATACAATTACTTTAAAGAATGGATTTTTTTTTCTTGCAGACTTCTTGAAAAGTGATAAAATAACATTTCATAAAGACTAAATTCTAAGTTATCTACAAAATAGATTAGTGCTGGCTACATTTCATCATTCTGTTTTGTCTTAGAATCAGAGTATGTGTTAGCACTTCTTTCTAGGTCTGTCTCAGTCTCAGCTCCAATTCAGTTCTGAACTGTGAGCCAAAAAGCCCAAGAAGGACCTTAATCAGATCACACATCAGTTTAGAATAGTGATTTTAGTGATTTGGACATCTGGCCACTTGGAACTGGATAAAGGCCACCAACTCACTTGACAAAAGCCTCTGAACATCTGTCAGTATGGAAATAGCTCTTCTAGCTGACCCTGAATCAGATTTCAATAGCCAAACTCACAATGAAAGGGCATCTCTGCTTCTTCTATTATCCAGATAAGTTGGTGCCAACCGAAATATCCAACCACTATTCTACCAGTGAAACCAATGATGGTTAATTCATTGTCACTTTCACCTGTACTTTTGCCTTATTTTAAGACATGTACAAAGGTGATGTTAAAAATATTGAGCAATACATGTGGCTCAGGCACTGAAGCAGGGTCCTGGAGAGATTCTGTGCATAGATCTTGGGAAGAGGGTCCCAGGGAAGGGAGGAGGGAGACCTGATGGTGGAAGGAACATGTGGGTTCAAAGAAGCTAATGTTTAACCAAAGGTATGGTGATATTTCAATACTTTAACAAGCAGTATGGCAATAACTATGTGAGCCAACTAAACCAGCCTTGGACAGAGAAAAAAAAATTCCATTGCCCCAAAGCATACCACAGATAGGTGGGGGAAGGTTTAAGCTGTAGTCTGGCTCAAATAGGGAAGGAGGTTGGGGAAAATTTAAGAGTCTATGAGGCAATGTTGTTAGTTGGTGAGAAAACAATATTTATTAAACTTCTCTTGTGTACCTGTATGACATGCTGTGCTGCGCTTAGAGCCAGCCAAGGAATGGCCTTGTTCAGGGACCTGCTGTCTAGAGGACCCTGAAGTTTCACACATACACACACACACTTCATTAGGAACACGTGTACCTCAGAAACTTAGGATCCAGTACTCATTGCTGACATAGGAATCCCAAATCCCTACACATCAGCTTACATGCCTAACACCTTTCAGGCCCCGGGAAACACTTTTCCATGTGACCTACCTTGTGTCCTCAAAACCATAAGCACCTGTATTAAATGCTGAGAAGAGCTATGGGTTGTGCCTTTGGCAGTTTCAGATATGGACACTGCTTTTGAGTGCGGGGGGATTTAAGTGGCTAAAGCGCTTAGGGAAGAGAAAAGACAAATTAATTAACTTGTCAAATCCTTCCTGTCAGCATGAATGCAGTGGACTCTGAAACTATGAAGTGGTGTCTCCCAGTAGTGCTAAGCATCCATTTTCTCACTTCTCTTCCATGATCCAGGTTGAGTTCCAATCCTTGGTTCACGAGTTAGTGCTGTATTTGCAGTGGTCGCACATGGTGGCTTAGGAACATTTTAGAGTATTAAGTAATTCATATTACTCTCAGATACATCTATGTCTTTGTATATAAATATAGAGATATATTTGTCTAGACATATATGTGAAAATGTGCTAGTTCTTTACATTGGCAACAAGATGGACATTGAATGCTATAATTGCAAATAATCTTCATAAAATTCTTAAGATGTCATTTAAAATTCTAAATATGAGAATTTTCAGTATTTAAATAAATGGATTGAAGTTTTTTGTATTTCTTAATTATGATTTTATTTTATCTTATTTTTTTAAGAGTGTATTTATTTATTTGAGAGAGAGTGTGAGCAGGAGAGGAGGGAGGAGCAGAGGGAGAAACAGACTCCCTGCTGAGCAGGGAGCCCGATGTGGGACTTGATCCAGGGACTCCAGGTTCATGACCTGAGCCAAAGGCAGTTGCTTAACTAAATGAACCACCTACGTAACCTTAATTATGATTTTAGTTCTGCCTTTTGTGTTTAGTATATAATTTTAAATATTTTAGAGGAGAAATAAATTTTTGAAAAATAATACTAATTTTTAAAAAATTGTTTAAAAATTTTTTAAAAAATATTTTATTTATTTATTTGACAGATAGAGATCACAAGTAGGCAGAGAGGCAGGCAGAGAGAGGAAAGGAAGCAGGCTTGCTGCTGAGCAGAGAGCCTGATGCGGCCCTCCATCCCAGGACTCTCGGATCATGACCTGAACTAAAGGCAGAGGGTTAACCCACTGAGCCACCCAGATGCCCCGAAAAATAATATTAATTTTTAAATTTGGCTTATATGTTACAAAAATTATTAGAATTTCTGTCCTAAATATAGTTACATTTTATTTTTTAGTCATTTAGTTTATTATTATCAATAGAACACAACTTAGGGTTTAGCGTCTTTAGTAATTTCATTGAAATAAAAACAGAAAAAACACATTTTATAGAGTGAATCTTAATATTTTGTGACTTATGTGTATTTTTATTTTATCACTCATCCAAGCCCAGCAAGAGCTGTAAGACTTTTTACATATTTTTCTCTTTTGGTAACATGATAGAATATTTATTTGTCAATAGGAAAGATCATCTTTTATTTCATAGTTTGTTATCACTTTTCAGTATGTAAATATATGGTATGTGAGCCTCCACTTGCACTCTTCCCTCAGGCCTTGCAAACTGTAATCATGACCCCACTCAGAAAATTTGGGGAACTATATTAAGATATTTTAAAAATCCCTGAAGTGTGATGAAATTTTAAGAAGTCTATCAATAGAGAACATTTGGCTTCTGCTTCCCTGTATTTTTTCAGTGCTTGAGCAGGGACAGGCCTTTCTTCTGTTTTGTTTTCCCCTTCTGGCATATCAGATGCTACCCCAGCCATGGGGGAGCAAGACAGCAAACATCTAGCAGTGTTAGAGCTTCAAGGAACAGTTGCAATGTGAGTCCATAAGGCAGTCAAAGTTTTACACTTAAAAAAAAAAACAGATTATAATTTGGAGAGTCATTTTGAAGTACATCATAACCAAGCTGTTTCTAAAGATTAATTTAGTATTTTATGTGATATCACATATGTTTTTGAAATCATAGCAAAGACACCTGGAATTATAATATTCTTTCAGTGGCAAATGTCATATTACGTTTTTAGGGCATTACGTCAATTTAGTATTTCACGTATTATTAATAATGCTTCATTACGTAAAATTATTACTAAACTGGCAATTAAGTGGATGTGAAGGATCCATATGCTAAACTGCTCATAACATTTCAATTATGAATTTCACATCAGATGTCTTCTAGTGTACATTAACAACATTGACGAACAATTTCTTTGCCAAAACCACCAAAATGAACTCTGCTTTGTAGCGTGTAATACTGGCATAAAGTCATTTTGTACATTTTCCTGGATTTAAGGAAATTAGAAATGGAAGCAGCAGATGAAGCAGCAAGTCCTCTCTCCTGGAACAGGAAAGCATTTGTTAATAACATAATTAGCTCTCTCTTGTGTGTATAAAGCCTTGGGGGTGTCATTTATGCCTCTTGATTGACTAACAGTTTTTTTCTTGTTCTTTGATTTACATTTTCCCCATAAAGAAACAAGCAGACAACAGTGATTCCATTGTTCCTAGCTATAGGTTCTGTGCTCATTTTTGTCCCTAACTGATTCTGTCTTTTGGTTATTTATAAATCTACTTGGTGTCACAGTAGGTATTTCTGCTTGGGGCCTCGCCTTGAGTACAAAACTAATGGATGTTTTAAAGAAGGGGCTGATACTTACCACTCCAAATTGAGACTGTATTGACCAAGAAAAGTATAGGTGATTTTTTAAAAAAGATTTTATTTATTTATCTGTCAGAGAGGGAGAGAGAGAAAGAGAATGCACAAGCAGGGAGAGCTGCAGGCAGAGGGAAAAGCAGGCTCCCTACTGAGCAAGGAGCCTGATGTGGAACTCAATCCCAGGACCCTGGGATTGACCCGAGCTGAAGGTAGACACTTAACTGACTGAGCCATCCAGGCATCCCAATATAGGTGCTTTTAAATATAACAGCAGAGAAGGTCATTTGAATTCGAAAGACAGTCATTCATGGATTTAGCCCCTCCCTTTGTTCTCCTGTAACAGTGGATAGTAGAGTCATCAGTCACAACCTGATTTTAGGGCTTTTTCCAAAAATGGGGAGGTGAATGATTCTAGATATTAACACAATGGAAAGGGATTTGCCATTTGACTTCCTTCACACACCCTATTGGTGTACACTCTCATAAAGCAAATTTACTTCAGTTATCTTCCATCCTCAGCCTGTACTGCATGGTAACCTAATGGGTAAGGTCAGCTGGCTCTTAGGCCACTCTTCACTTGGATGTATGGCATCTTATTGATGGTTCCATGATTCAAGGTTGAGTCCTCTGGTGCAGTTCATTTGAAAATGGTCAGGTTCTAAGCTAAATTAATGTTTTTCCAGGATAACAATGTATTAATTTACAACTAGAGTTTCACTTCCCTTGAATATCAGCCTCTCTGGTCTCCTCCGTCAAAGTATGCCTTACTTAGTTTCTAGGAGCTAGAGAAGTTTAACCAGTAACCAGAAGATTGTATTTATTTAGTATTTATTGAGCCTCAGTAAAGTGCTAAGCCCTGAAGATGCAACTCTCTGCCCTCAAAAGATTCATAGTCTAGTTAGAATGGTGCTGTGTTTCCATACTGTATACTCAAGATGCAGTAAAGATAGAAGGGGCGTGGGCCATTCTGCTCTGATGAAGGTGGGAGCTGAAAATTGTTCTACCTGGGAAGGGATTGGTCAAGAAGATCTGAGTTGAGGTAATGAAGAACAAGTGGGTGTTTACCTAATAAAAAGAGTAACAAAGGCAGAAAGAAGAAATAGCATGACACATTCAGAGACATGTAGATAGTTCAGAATGGCCTGAACACAGAGAACAGAGGGTAGAGCATCAGGGAATGAGGCTAGAAATGTGGCTCAGGATCCCCTCATGAAGCACTGTGTGTGCCTCACTGATGAAGAAGAATTATCCTTAAGTGCTAAGGTCTATGAAAGATGCTGTTGGCCCCAATTCTCCATGCCTCTCTGTATCCACACTCTTTGTTGTGTAACTTTGCAGTTCTTACCAAATGGTAAAAAGTGGGTTTCTTTACTTTAGACTTTGGGTGTGGCCAGGTGACTGGCTTTGGCCAATACAATGAGGTATAGGAGATGGTGGTGTACCTGCTTCAAGCTAAGATAAGGCCTTGTAGGTTTCTATTTCCCTACTTGTATCTCTGCTATTACCTTGAGAAGGACATACCCAGGCAAACAAGATGAGAGCCATATGGACCAGAGCCAACTCATCCTAGCCAAGACCAACCTAGGCCAGCTAACCCCTCAAATGACCTCTCTAATTCACAGGCCAAATAAATGCTGATTGTTGCGTGCATCTGAGAATTTTTTGATTGTTTGTTATTCAGCATTATTTTCTAACTGATGTGGACCCACTGAAGGGCCATAAGCAGAGGTGTAACATGCACCAATATTTATTTTAGAATGTTTGTTTTGTCTGAATGTGATGGATAGGTTAAAGGGGGGCAAAATGGAAGCTGGGAGAACAGTGAGACTATTATAATAATCTCTAGTGAAATACCAGGAGACTGAACTAGGCCTTTTGGCCATGGGCAGGGAGGTGAGAAAAGGAATTAAGATTTTTTCTTAAGAGATTTTAAACTATGAAATATTTCAAACACACAGAAAAATTCACATAGTAATATAATTGATGCTAATGTGACCATAACCTAGCTTTAATACAAGTCAATATTTTGCTGCTTTTTAGAAAGAAATGTAGCCTTGTCCCTAATTCCTCCTCCTTTCCTTCTTCTGCAGAGATAATCACTTTCTTGAGGTTGGGTATATTATTTCCATGGCGGATTTTTAGTTTTTAGATGCACGTATATGTCCATAAACAATATACACTATTTTATGGATTTAGAATTTTACATTTCATACTATGCATCTTTTTACAGCTTACTTATATTATGTTTTTGAGATATACCTACATTGATATATGAGGGTCTAATACATGGAGGAATTTAGAGGTAATGAAAAAGTAAAAGTTAACAATGTGAAATGCAAGAGAAAGGAAAAAATCTCAGATAATCACCATATTTCTGGCTAGGGTGATCATGTGAATTACAGACAAGGATGAGGAATACAGTAAAAGGAGCAGGTTTAAAATGAGGAGGGCTGGAAAATATTGAGCTCAATTTGAGTGGGGGTGGTGTGCTTACTTATGGAGCCTTATTGATGGAATATATTCTCTGGGCAGCTGAATTTGAGGATGGCTTTGGGAGCATGTTGTGATCTAGAGATAGAGGCTTACCATTCTACCATAGTGATAGCAGTTACAACTACGGGAATTGGTTTCTCACACAAGAAATGCATGCTGAGTAAGTAGAACTTTATGCCAGTTACTAACAGTTGAGGGCAGACATAAAACAACAAACAGGGCTCTTACATCTTTCTGAGGACTATTCCTTCACACTTTCCTATCAGGGAAACGTTTTTTGAGCTTGTATGTACATATTCACATATTCACATTTACTTATATGTAAATGATACACTGATACTATGAAACTAATATATCATATGCATTATAAAAGATACTCCAAAATAGAAACTTTGGATTAATTATATATGTAATAAATAGAAATAAATGTTCTAATATTTCTCTCCCACTCCTGAATAGATTGTGTTATGTACTCCCTAAATTGTCCCCCCTTACTTTTGAAGTCCCTGATTCGTATAGATCATTTGACTTCCTCTTTCACATGGGAAAACACGCTTTGCATTACTATTATTCTGAAAGTGGCATTGATTATCCCTTTTCAAAATATTCAGCACATGGGAAAACACAAAGTTAGAAATATTTAAGAATTTAAAATTATGTGTGCCATGTGAAGTGAAAATTCGAAACTTACTTTTTTTTCACTGACCTTCCCCCTCCCCATCCCTGATAATCCCTAATTCCTGACAACCGCTAGTTTGTTCTTAATCTCTATAATTTCGTCATTTTGAGAATGATACATAAATGGAATCATTTAGTTTATGACCTTTTGAGATTAATTTTTTTTCATTCAGCAGAATGTCCTTGAAATCCCTCCAAGTTGTTACATGTATGAATAGTTGGTTTCTTTTTATTGCTCAGTAATATTCCACAATATAGATATACTCCAGTTGTTTATTCATCTATTGTAGGACATTTTGGTTGTTTCTAGCTTTTGTCTATTATAAATAAAGCTGATAATGAACAATTATGAATAGGTTTTTATGTGGATATAAGTTTTCATTTCTTTGGGATAAATGCCCAGTTTACAATTATTGAGTCATATAGTGTTTAATTTTTTAGAAGTTGCCAGACTTACATTCCCACCAGCAATTTAAGAGATAAGTAGAAACTCAGGTTTTTTGGGTTTTTTTTTTGTTTTTTTGTTTTGTTTTTTAAGATTTTATTTATTTATTTGACAGAGAGAGATCACAAGTAGGCAGAGAGGCAGGCAGAGAAAGAGGGGGAAGCAGTCTCCCTGAGGAGCAGAGAGCCTGATGCGGGGCTCGATCCCAGGACCCTGAGATCATGACCTGAGCCAGAGGCAGAGGCTTTAACCCACTGAGCCACCCAGGTGCCCTTAGAAACTCAGTTTTAACTGCATTATCTATCTAGGGGGAGCGGACTTATCTGCAGCAATATACAGCTTCTTACCTTGCTTCATAACTTCTTATCAACAAATACAAAATGAGTATCATTGAGTTTGAGTAAAACAAAATTTTCCTCTTAAGTAATGATTTTTATGAGCGAATGATTTCCTTAGCTGAACCTTTTCTATATTGCCTGTTAATAAGTCTGATCCTTTCAAATTGAGTTAGTACATTTTTTTCTCTCAAGGAAAGCAACCCTACATATTTGAAGTACAGGTGGTTTTTCTTTAAACTTAACACTAATCAAAGTGCTTAATGTCCCATTTATCCTTTTTTTTTTTTAAAGATTTTTATTTATTTGACACAGAGAGAGAGAGATCACAAGTAGGCAGAGAGGCAGGCAGAGATAGAGGGGGAAGCAGGCTCCCTGCTGAGCAGAGAACCTGATGTGGGCTTGATCCGAGGACCCTGAGATCATGACCTGAGCCGAAGGCAGAGCCTTAACCCACTGAGCCAACCAGGTGCCCCCATTTGTCCTATTCTTAATGCTAACTAGGTCCCCTAAGTCTGGGCTTTTGATCCCAGTATATTGTCATGAGAATGCTAATGCTACTTTCTATTTCTTCTTCCAAAAAAATGTAATGCCTAGCACCTTCAAAGATAAATAGGCATTGTTTTTATTTCTTTTTATCAAATATATTTTTAAGTAATTAACTGAAATTCTGGAAATTAAACTTGACATTCTTCAGGAAATAAAGACTTCAAGTGACAGAGATTCATTGCAGTTAAAACAAGAGCCCACAGGGGAGCCTGGGTGGCTTAGTCGGTTAATCGGCTGCCTTTTGCCCAGGTCATGATCCCAGGGTCCTAGCATTGAGCCCTGCATCAGGCTCCCTGCTCAGCAAGGAGCCTGCTTCTCCCTCTGCCTGCCACTCCCTCTACTTGTGCACTCTCTTTTTCTCTGTCTCTCTGACAAATAAATAAATATAATCTTTCAAAACAAAAAAACAAGAGTTCACAGACATTCTCTTAAATTTGATTTAGAGTGAAAAGTTTCAGTGCTTTTCCTTCTTCCTAGAAATGAAATGCATGCAGATTTCTTCTCAGTCCAATTCACGCAAAAGGTTAGGACTGACTTCTCCATCACCTTCGATGGGCTTGACTCATAGTTCTGAGTCATGAATGAATCAGCTGAGCTAGAGCCAGAAAGGCCTGTACTTCTGAATGGAGAAAAACCCTTAGAGCCCAGCCCATCATCAGTACAGACAACTTAAGGGCTCATATACAGGAAAGGATGGATGTGGACAGAGAGTTCAGGGAGCTTCTAAAGTTCAGGTTTGCAGGATTCTGGTTGGACTGAGGAGTCTTGACCTCCTTGACCTCTCTTGCCTCTCTCCTGACCTATGTCCAGAGAAGGTCAGCAGTCCAGAGGTGGAGACCTACAGAAGATCAAGGAGCTGATGGTTGGGGTAGATTAGGTTATGGTAACAGATAGACCCAAACATGTAATTGCTCAGCACAAAGGAATTGATTTCTTTTTCACCTAATAGTACAATAGGGCTGGAAAATAAAGGTTGAATGAGGTAAGGGGGATATGTGACTGTGCTCTGTGTAATCACTTAGATCCAGGCTGATAACACTCCCATCTTTAAAACCTGACTTTCAGGTTAATATGAGTTGGGGGGAGAGAGAGAGAGAGAGTGAGAGAGAGAGAGAGAGAGAGAGAGAGAGAGAGAGTGTGTGTGTGTGTGTGTGTGTAGTATTTCCATCTTAGCCAGAAAGGGGGAAAGAACATGGAAGATTATGTAGGAGGTTATCGGCCAAGGCCAGAAGTGGTCCACACCACTTGTGCTTGTGTTCTAGTGGAGAGAGACTAATCATATGTCATCTTTCTTTCCCCCAACTACAAGGTAGTCTGTAAACAAGGACCTGCTGTTAAGTCCAAAGAAAGGGGTCTTTTGGTGTGTAGTCAGCTAGCAGTCTCTGCCCCAGAGCCCTTTCCACTCAATTGGTGTTTGGGCTGGCTTCTCATAAAGTGGAAAGGGGACCTGAGGACCTGAGCACAACAAATCTGTAGTGAAGGTGAGGACTTGTTTGCAGGGAGCAGATAGCGTTTCCTTTCCATAAGGAGCAAGAGAAATGAGTACTATCCTAGTAAGCTGATTTCTGTCTGTGGACGGAATGGCTGCTCTCTGGAGAGAAATTTCCCATCCCTGGGAAGCTAAGCAACTTTTCGTCCAGAATAGAGTATCACATGGCAAAAATGAGTTCCAGAGGGGCTGTAGAGTATTTGTTCCCTCTGTGTGTCTGCAAGAGTTGGTGATGGGAAGTCAATTCAGCTGTACAGGAAAATGGAACAGAGTCATGTCTGTTTTTAAAGGAGCCCAAGCATCTAACTCTCTCAAAGTGTAGGGTGTCCTTGAAGTAAGTTCTTGCTGACAGATCGCAGAAGCCCGGTGGGGGAGGGCTCTGATTGCTACAACGTCAGAACAGGAACACTTGCATAGGTGCCCTGCTTTATTACAGACCCACCCCCTGTAAAGGTAAAGAGCTGATGCGGAACCAACATGTGCAAATTCTCTTCCCCTCTGCCCTTGGCCCAAGGACAACTGCACAAAATGGGATTAATTGGGATTATGGGGGCTTTGGCTGCTTGGCTGCTACTCAAGGATGAATGCTTAATTTATGTCTCAGTGATCTTGACTCCTGCCTGATTAAACTGACTCACTCAGGCCATTGTTTGCCAAGGACTTTTCTTTCAAAGGAGTAGCTACAGGTGGTGCTTTTATGTGACAGACTTTTAGCTTTGATACAGTACGTGGCTTTAATGGTTTGCTGCAATACCACCTTTCTCTCAGAAATAACTGAAAACACAAATAAATTCAACGAGTTCTCCTCTCATCTTTCAGGGCTTTTCTTGTGATAACAAAATGTCAACAGGTGTGATTGTTCAGAGAATGGTTGTAGAATTATTACTGGACAAGAGAAAAGAGCATTTGTTTGGAAAAGATCCACCAAGCAGAGATGTTAAGATTCAGAGCGCCTCACCTCCCCTTAGCAACCCACTCCGGTGAATCAAAAGGTGCCCCTTGGTGGTTCTCCAGCCTAATTGTGGCCTGGCGTTGGCTGAGATGGGGCCATGCTCCCAGTTCCCTCTGCTGTTTCTGCTAGGTTGTTTAAGGATTGGCTTTCGTGTTAGATGAGAAGCTTAGGCTCAGGGTTGTTCCCGCTGGGCCAAACTCTTGCTTTTGAAGGAGGAATGATGGGCAGTTTCTCTTCTACTGGGATTAAATGAAGACTGTCCACAAACCTGAGCTGATTTGATAGTTTTTTAGCCCGTTTGACTAGTGAAGTTGGTTTATAAATACATAAAGCAGTTTTTTGACTGACTTGATGTTTCCTTATTGACTTGGCCCTTACGGCCAGTCAAGAGCCAAATTGATTTGGGCAAAGCCACACTATGGCATATTCCCAGGCTTTATCCAGAGGCCACATAAGCATCTTCAGAAGAAAATAGCTCTTCGAATGCATAACTAAGTGAAGTTTTCTGTCTAGAAAGGGTGTGTTACGTGAAACTGTAATCTTGACTTTTGTGTGTACTTGAAATAAGGATTGTGGGGGGCCTCTGGGTGGCTCAGTGGGTTGGAGCCTCTGCCTTCGGCTCAGGTCGTGATCTCAGGACCCTGGGATCGGGGCCCATGTCTCTCTGCTCAGCAGGGAGCCTGCTTCCTCCCTCTCTCTCTGCCTGCCTCTCTGCCTACTTGTGGTCTCTGCCTGTCAAATAAATAAATAAAATCTTTAAAATAAATAAATAAAATCTTTAAAAAAATAAGGATTGTGGTTTTGATACACTAAACTAACATGACAGGGACTTGTACATTAGCCACGTGACATTTCATTTAATTAGTTAATTCTAGAAACTTGTTTTTTAATATACATTGAGTATAAGTTATTACAGAGATTATGAGCATCCTCATTCTGTATTTGTATGGTATTATTTGGATTATAGTTGGAAAATGTCAAATGTATTAATATTATTTCTCCTAATATCATATAAAAAAAGCAGCTACAAAAAAGCAAGCTACATTAAGAAGTCTACCATATTGTATTTTAGAAAATATCCAGTAATGAGTGTTTGGGTTCAAACTCTGCTTTCAACCAGGGTTTCATAAGTTTGAAAAATTTATGGAAAATGCACTTATGAGCATATTATGATGTTAATTAAAAATTACTTTAAACTTTATAACATATTATCTCCTGAAAATACTCTGATGATAAAATTTAGGATTTAATCAACTGGGGAGTAGTGATAGTAAAATTGATTGAGTAACTCAATCTGAATATGAGAGAGAAACAGAGATCCTAGGGAACTAGATAAATGAGAGCATATGAGTTTAGAAAGAAAATCAGTCAACTCCATCAAACAACTTAAAAGTTAGAGAGAGGGTAAAGATGTTGCTAGGATTCAGAATTAGCAGAAGGGAGGGATGCCATCTGTCCTGAAGTTTGATGAAGCCCTTCAGAGAAGATTCACCAAAGTAAGAAAAGATTGCTCTCAGCACTATGAAAATATCTCAGGAACTTTGGCTGGGAAATGACCTCATCACTTGCCTCCCCTAGGGGATTGCAATGGTACACCTTCCCCTGCTGCACAGATCCTTCTGGAAGCTGCATAGTTCGCAGATTTCTCCTACTGCTGTGCTTGGAGACACAGTCATATCTCAGGATGTTAGAGCTGGTAGAGACCCACAGAATTTTCCAGTTTAGCTCCATCTTTTCTAGATAAGAAGGCTGGCCCAGAAAGAAGAATGAGCTTGCCTAGAGTCACACAGAAAATTAGTCCCTTTGCCCTTTGATTTGCTGAAAACTTGCTCACCCTGTAGACATCCTTTCCAAATTTAGGAAGTAAAATTATCCAGCTCTCTTGACACCACATAGGAATTTTATTTTGCATAATCATTCTAAAATTACATATTACTACTCCTGTCTTTAAGTAGCTTCTCTTGATTAAAGTCATCCTCTAACACTGCATTCCCTGACAGAACCAAACACCTTAATTATATATATTGCTTGAAATTGTTATCTAGTTACATCATGAAAGCCTACCTGGTTTTACCATCTACTGAACCAGCTGTCTATGGACAGGGATCAGGTACTCGTATTTCTTTAAATCTCTCACCCATTAGGAACAAATATTAATAAATAAAAATGCCATCGATGGTTTTAGGTACCTCAACACATAACCATTCTCAAAGAAGTCCCTGCACCCCTATTTGTTGAAAGTCAGGGGTTGTAGCAGAAGGCCTTGTAAAGTATTTTTTAAGAGGGTTTGATAGATTATCGGAAGCCCCTTCTACAAAATTTGGTTTGGAGCTCATGATGAAGCTGTGAATTTACCTTACAGTGTCAGTAAATGAGATATATCCTTAGAAGATAATAAAAGGTAATAAACTTTTGGTTTAATTAATATTCCATTCCAAGATACTTTGCATAAGAGTAAATTTTGAAGAAA
Organism: Martes martes; assembly: GCF_963455335.1. NCBI lineage: Eukaryota > Metazoa > Chordata > Mammalia > Carnivora > Mustelidae > Martes > Martes martes. Next base: position 63,446,936 of record NC_137892.1, read on the forward strand.
TTAATAGATTTTCTTAGGTGAGATGTTTTTGTTTATTTTGCTGTATCTTATAAAATTGTGCTAAAAACTTGAATCAAATTTCAGACTTTGTATTCATGTCTGGCTGGATTATAGTCCTTTCCAGGCTCCAAATCCCAGCAGAGCAGATGTCAGCAGTACATCTGACAGCAACCCTGCCTGTCTCCTCACTTCAGCAGTTAAATATTCACTAAATGAAATCATGAAAATACCCACTTCTGGCCCAAACTTTTTTTTTAAGATTTTACTTATTTATTTGACAGACAGAGATCACAAGTAGGCAAAGAGAGAGAGCGGGGAGGAAGCAGACTCCCCACTGAGCAGGGAGCCCGATGTGGGGCTCCATCCCAGGACCCTGAGATCATGACCAGATCCGAAGGCAGATGCTTTAACCCACTGAGCCACCCAGTTGCCCCTGGCCCAAACTCTTATGGCCAGAGCAGGGAGTTACCTAAACTTTTATTAAGGTTCTGAAGAACCACATTAGGGACATGTGAGGAGGCGTGTGCATTGTTTCCAGACCTACTAAGAACATAAGATATTGGGTGGTAAGAGTTGGGAGAATCTTATCTCCAATCTGACCTCATACCTATTCTAAGTACAACCTCTTTGGTCTTTTAATTGATTATGTAATTTCAGTTTTCTCCATGTGTTACCAGTAATTTCTCAGATGTCATTCCTCAACTATAGCCCAGACCCATTACAGAGGCAGTGTTGGAATTAATCAAGATGAGCCTATGTTCTGGAGGCAAGTTCATGCTATGACCTTGGACAATGTGTGACAATATTACTACCTTACAGAATTATCATGAGGATAAAACTAACCAGTATATCAAAGCATTTAGGACAATGCCTGGCATAGGAAGCCTTCAACAAATATTAGAGAAAATAAACATCATTATTTTGACATTTGAGAAGTGTTATATGAATGGCTGGATATGTTGATTCCAGTCATTAGAAGCAAGGCAGCCTAAAAAATAAGATTAGATTTCCCTTATGTTAGTACTTAGACATTAATTTTGCAAGCTGAAAATCAGAATGGACCTTGAACATTAACCTAATATGCCAAGAAATAAAAACACTAGTCAAAATGGCAGAAACAGCATAAACCATAGATAATATCTTTGTGTAATTTTTTAAAAATTGGTTATAACAAAATTGCTTCTTTTCATTATACATATATGTATCTGCTGATTTCATATAAACTGTATCAACTTTAATGTCTTTTTAGTATTGGTAAAATATATAACAATCTTCAACATGAATATGATTTCTGGGTTTGTGTCTTAACTCAGCATGGGAAAAAAAGCAATTCTTTTCTTTTTCTTCCAAATCTTCACCTAAATTCTAGTTAGTTAACAGAGTGTAGTATTGGTTTCAGGAGTAAAATTTAGTGATTCATCACTTACATAGAATACTCACTGCTCATCACAAGTGCCCTCCTGAATGCCCATCACCCTTTTAGCCCATCCCCCACCTCCCCCCCTTAATCAACCCTCAGATTGTTCTCTATAGTTAAGAGTCTCTTATGGGTTTGCCTCCTCCTCTCTCCTCTTTTTTTCCCCCTTCCCACACGTTCATCTGTTTTGTTTTCTAAATTCTGCATATGAGTGAAATCATGGTATAATTCTTTTTTAATTTTTAATTTTATTCTTTTGCCTAGTTTTGACAAGATACTTGGCTATAGACAAGTAGAGAATGTTCTGGCTGGTTGTGCAACTCAAAAATCTAGTGAGTCGATGGAGACAGAGTTTGAGTCTTCACATTGTGAGGTTCTGTTGACTTTTCCTCAGCTTTGTCCTTTATCCTCATCTATATTTTGGTTTGTAACAAGCCCTCAGAAGGCAGGCCACTCATTAGCAATAACACAATAGATAATTACATTCAGTTGTTACTTCGTCTGTGTCACCATTGTCTAGCTTACACTATGCACCGTGGCAAGTGCTGTATAGAGCAAATGAAAGATAATGCCTCAGTGCAGGAAAAGGTTATGTTATAAAGAGAGAGCATTTTGAAATGGCATTATGATCAGGCAAAAGAACTATGCCAGGTGTAGCTGAACAAGGAAGAAAGCTGCTCTAACAACAACCACAGGCCCATCTGGGAGGGATGCTCCAGGAGGGAGGCCAGGAGGGGAGCAGAGAGAACACATACTGCAAAAGTGACTCCTTACCAATACTTGGAAAGATAACATGTTGAATAATGGGTTTTTAGGCTATGATGAATGTTGGAACAGGCAGTGTGAAGGTGGGCAGTTGAAATTCCAGAGAAGGAAGTCAAGGGGTGGCTCCTGCTTTTAAAATTCAAATCCCTCCTCCCCCAGCCACCAGTTTCAGATAGCACCTCCAAGCTCACCACCATGTGGAAGTTAGAAAATGCTCATACCTTTGGACAGCAGACTTAAAGGCTAAAAGAGGTGGGATCTCTTTCTGGCCTACTAGTAAGTCTGGAAAGGTTGAGAGAGATGTGTAATAACCAGTGATAGCTGGTGATTGTTTGTGTGTGTGTGTGTTTAATATTCTTCTAAAAACAATGACCCAGTATGCTAATCATAATAAAAAAGACATTTCATGCGTAAAAGACTAACTGAAGGTGTGAATAGGAGACTGAAGAGTCATTACTAGCTAGTTGTTTCACAAAGTAAACTGGTGCTTCAGTGAAGTGTAATATTTATTCCCAGAAATCAGGAACTTCTTTGTTCATATGTCTTATATTTCAAGAAAGGCTTTGATCCTATAGCAGAAGTAGCAGCATTAAGTGGCATGAAGTTAGCCTGTGACATTCCCCACCTCTAGGGGTCAAAGAGCCTAACATTGTAGATGAATTTCAAAGGGGGTTAGATAATTCTGTGGCAAATATTAACGTTTGCTGTCATGCATGTTAAAAAACTGGTAATCAAATCTCATGCCTCAGAGAGTGAATGAATCATGCCAGGAGCAAGCCTTCCCCCTCCCCCCCTTCCACTCCCCCCATGCTTACAGGAAACATGACCAATTTAGTGGGGAGGGAAAACACTTTTGTCTTGTGATACCTCATTGTGATCACATAGTCTTCTGTGGCTCAAGACCTCAGTGGGGAGTGGGAGGTCAAAGTGATGGTAGTCAGGTTTCTCAACTCTTGGATAGTGGCTGCCACCCCAGAAGTTTCTCTGGACTGACAGGACCCTGAGATCTGCAAGGAAAGACAAGATTTGACAACTGGCCTCCTGAGTCTGGGCAAGTCTTAGGCTTCAGCTAGGAGAGACAGCCCTCTGAAGAGTAAGAGCTCCTGCCCTCCCCGTCATCTAGAGTTCAGCTTCACTGCCGTCTCAGGACTGGCCATCTCCATTTTCTGTTTTCTTCCTCTCTTCCCCCTTCTGCCTTTTTAAAATCTTTCTCTCCTTTCTTACTCCGCAGTGGGAAGGAGCCTGTGTTTCTCTCTGCTGCTAGGTGAATGCCATTTAGAAGCACAGGACCCCAGTGCAAGAGGTCACTGGAGAAATCACCTCTTCCAGGCCTCAGGCAGGAGACTTAGAAAGTGGTACTGAAAGTAGAGTGTGGTGTCTGGTGGCCTTGGGACATCAGCACTCTCCCTACTCCAGCATCTTTCCTCTTGCACTCTCTGCTTGATCATTACCTTCAGCATACAGATATGTTCCAACATTTCTCAAACAAAACTAAACTAGTTAGAGATCCCTGTAGCCACAACATGCTCCTTAAGCTATTCTCTTCCTGTTCTCACTCAGAGCCAAGCTTTTCACAGGAGGCATTCAGAGCACTGTTTCTTCTCCCCATGCCCCATTCTTGGCTCTGTGGCTCTCTTCTTGCTTCATCCTCCATCCTCCACTCTTGTCAGTGTCATAAATAAGTTCTGTGTAGTCCTAGTTGGTGAACACCTTTCAGGCTTCATCCTACCTTACTTCTTAGAGTGCAACAGACCACTCCCTCCTTCCTAAGTCTCAATTTGTCTCTATTTATTTCTGTCACATTTCATTCTTCCAGTGTTCTCCCCAATTCTTTCACTAGTTCAGAAGTCTGGGCCCAACCCTGGGTCTCCTCTTAGCATTTCATACGCTCTCTCCCTAAGTGATACCACCAGCATGCTGATTTAATACCACCTGTGTGCCAAGGACTCCTAAATATGTAAACTCCAAACTCACACATCCAATGACTTCTTTTTCTTGGATGCCTCAGAGGCATCTCAGGCAAAATGGCCAGAGACATCTGGCAAAATGGCCAGATCTGAACTCTTCCTATCTCCATTGCCTATCTGCTGCCTTTCCAGATCTTAGTAAATCAACCCAGATTCCCAGAAACATGAGAGTCATCTTTCTCTCCATCTTGGTGTATATCAAATTCATCACCATGTCCCATCAATTCTGTCCCTAAGTTATTGCAGTTTCATTCATGTCCCTCCATTTCACTTCCCCCTGAAGTGCAAGCCACCCTTACATTCACCTGGACCACTGTAATGCTTCCCAGCTGTTTTCCTCACTTCTACTTTTTCCCCTTTCGATTGAGTCCATTCTTTTTTTTTTTTTTAAGATTTTATTTATTTATTTAACAGAGATCACAAGCAGGCAAAGAGGCAGGCAGAGAGAGAGAGAGAGAGAGAGAGGAGGAAGCAGGCTCCCTGCTGAGCAGAGAGCCGGATGCGGGACTCGATCCCAGGACCCTGGAATCATGACCTGAGCCAAAGGCAGAGGCTTTAACCCACTGAGCCACCCAGGTGCCCCTCGATTGAATCCATTCTTAAATGGAACACAGTCTTCTATTTAAAATTAGAGGCATCCTTTAGAACATAAGTGCCTATCATAAGATTTTGCTGCTTATACTTTTTCAGTTGCAACTTGCTCTGCCTATAAGAATTTGGTCCTGGCCCATCCTCCATCTCCTTTATGAGTCTTCCTAGTTCCCTCTGCTGGGGCCCCTTAACCTCATTTCCCTTCCGAGTTCTTCCCTGTCTCAGGCTTCCACAATGTTGATACCTCTGCCTGGAATTCCCTTGTACTCATTTCTTGCCTAACTGACTTTTGTCACTTTTTCTCAGGTCTCAGTGTAATTATCAGTTCTTCATAGAGGCTTTCTTTCCTCTACTTCCTTACCTGAATTGCCCCCAATTATGCTTTTTCTTAGGTACTTGTTCTTTTCCTTCATTTATTATAATTTATAATTATAAATATTTTGTGTATTTAATTGTTGACAGTCTTATCTCCCCATAAGTTCCATGAGGTCAAGGATTATGCCTGTTCATCTATATAACCTGGATTGTAGGTCCGTGCCTGCCACCTACTAGGTGCTCAGTCTGTATCTGTTAAAGAATGCAAACTAGTCCATCCAAAATTCTATAAAGAACTTATCAAACTCAACACCCAAAAAAACAAAAAATCCAGTCAAGAAATGGGCAGAAGACATGAAGAGACATTTCTGCAAAGAAGACATTCAAATGGCCAGCAGACACATGAAAAAATGTTCACGATCACTCAGCATCAGGGAAACACAAATCAGAACCAAAAGAGAAACCACCTCACACCAGTCAGAATGGCTAACATTAACAAGTTAGGAAACAACAGACGTTGGTGAGGATGTGGAGAAAGGGGAACCCTCTAACACTGTTGGTGGGAATGCAAACTGGTGCAGCCACTCTGGAAGACAGTATGGTGGTTCCTCAACTAATTAAAAATAGATTTACCATATGACCCAACAATTGCACTATTAAAATATTTATCCAGTGGATACAAATGTAGTGATCCAAAGGGGCACCTACACCCCAGCGTTTATAGCAGCAGTGTCCACAACAGCCAAACTACAGTCCATTGACAGATGAATAAAGATGTAGGGGGTGTGTGTGTGTGTGTGTGTGTGTGTGTGTGTGTGTGTTATAGTGGACTATTACTCGACCATCAGAAAGAATGAAATCTTGCCCTTTGCAATGACATGGATGGAACTAGAGCGTATTATGCGAAGTGAAGTAAGTCAGTCAGATAAAGACGAATGATTTCACTCATATGTGGAATTTAAGAAAGAAAACAGATGAATATAGGGGAAGGGAAGGAAAAATAAGGCAAAAACCGAGAGGGAGACAAACCATAAGAGACTCTTAACTCTAGGGAACAAACTGAGGGTTGATGGAGGGAAAATGGGTGGGAGGGATGGGGTAACTGGGTGACGGGCATTAAGAAGGGCACTTAATGGGATGCTCTTTCTACTCCTGTCCAAGGTAAATGTAAGGCTTTATAACTGGAAGGTGCTATACCAATGTAAGGTATCATTACTATTTTATGAAAATGGACGTAAGTCACAGATGAACAGCCATCTTTGTACTTGGTACACTGTGCCAGAAACATAAGGTCTTATTAAGGAACGTTTCACCAAAAGAGTAAAACTCAATGTGATCTTTTCACTCTTTCTCAAAGACTTTTGTCATTAGATTTCTTTGACTAGTATGTTTTTCCATAAACTTAAGCAGTGATTCTATATATTTTAAATGTAATTTACATACCACCTTTTTTTTTTTAGGGGTGCAACTATGATATAAAATGAGTAACACCTGTATGTGGAACCCATTTTTAACTGCTGTTATAGCAGTTAAAACCAAAATGCCTTTGTAAAAGTGATTTAATAAAGTACATTTTGTCACATGGAATCCTTGATACATTTATCAAGCTTGTGTGGCCTGTCTCAAAACTCTTAAGAACTGACTGACTGTAACTAGCTTCCCTATTGTGGGCACAAATAAGTCCATTTCTACAATACCCTGTAGAATCTTCCCTGAACTATATACTCTAGTTGGAGATGACCCCCCGACCTGCTCCCAAGTGCAAGGGCTTTAGATCAAGGAAAAGTAATAGATTTGTTCTGGTACAAAATCAGAGAGGTGACCGTCTATACCAAACCCTCATTTACACAGAAGGATGTGGAGGGCCAGTGGGGTTAAGAACATGGACAAAGTCATAGAGCTTATCGAGTGGCAGAGCTAGTACTAAGATGAAGGACCTGTGATTCAGCCCAGTGCTCCTTATTTTACTGTTGTAGACATTACCGAAGTTCACTAAAATTTCTGATTCTCTTCTTTCAGGCATATGGGAAGATTGGCCTGAATTTAGGTATTACAGTATGACTTGTTTGTCCAACAAAATGCGAATGAATTTTTGTCACTTCTAGTCAATAGCATTTAAGAGCCATGTTGCAACTTTCCACGCGCTCTGCCCTTGCTGTAGTGAATCCTGAAGCATTGTATTGAGACACTGACTTAATAAAATGATAGAGCCTCTGTCAGTTTGAGTCTCTGGGTGACTATGGGATATAGAGCCTCCCAGCTAGTCTCCTTCAGATATGCAGTATAAGCATGACCAACCTATTCTATTACTGGTATACCAGGACAGGATGGACCAAGGTTCAGCATAGTGTTTGTGGTCATGGCAAAGCTACATCTCTCATTAAAGAACAAACTAGGACCTCTTTTTTGTTCACTGAGGATAACAGCACAGTGGACTTAAGGTCAGAGAGATCTGGGTTCCCATCACACCTATCTCAGGGCAGGTGATGTAGCCCTGGTCATATCACTGAATCCTCCTGAGCTTCAGATTCTTTATCTGTAAAGTAGGGTTGACAATTTGAGCCTTGTTGGATTGTTGTGAATATCACTTGTCTGAGGTAGATCATAGTATAGCTCAAAAATGTTTGTTGGGAAAAAGAATGTTTGTTGTGTGATTCCATGTGTAGAACCTGTCCATGGACAAAAACAAAGAAAAACCCTAAAACTCCTGTCCAGTCTTTTCTCACCCCCTTGGGCATCTTTAAAGGAATTGTGTTACATAGAATCTCATGGGACCTGAGGGCCTGAACAGTTAGGTTTCTTTAAAGTCCAGGAACTCTTGGGGTGCCTGGGTGGCTCAGTGGGTTAAAGCCTCTGCCTTCAGCTCAGGTCATGATTCCAGGGTCCTGGGATTGAGACCTGCATCAGGCTCTCTGCTCAGCAGGGAGCCTGCCTCCCCCTCTTTCTCTGCCTGCCTCTCTGCCTACTTGTGATATCTCTCTCTCTGTGTCAAATAAATAAATAAATAATCTTTTTAAAAAATCCAGGAACTCTTAACAGATTAAAGAAAGTATTAGAGTAGACTTTCTCTGCTTTCTCAATTCCTACTGGGATACACACAACTGTTAAAATAAAAAATAAGGTGTTGAAAAGGAGGAGGATGGCAGGGATTAAACAGAACTGGCACATTAAAATATGTTTCCTGGTTAGGAAAATGGAAGTAACTGGAAGATTCTTTCTATGAACGAGGCTCTTAAAAAGTGTTTCATTTGGAGTCTAATCAGCAAGTTTTGGGGGTAGACTTCTTTTTTCCAGAACATGGTAATTGATGAACTGAACTATAAAACTGAATTATCTAGCAAGAATTCCTTGATTCAAGGAGAGTCTGTATCTAGCTTTTCGTATGGCGAACCCTTGAAATAGAATCACTATTTATGGGAATTATTCCCATCATGTTTAGGAGAGCCTGTTAACCTCATTAAAAATACAGAAGTAAGTTTTCCTGTGGTATCTGAGTGCTCATTCATGCCAAGCTTTAGAATGGATATTTTCTTTTTTTCATGAGATTCTTAGCCATATAAATTCATTTCTTACCGACTACATAGCTGTATAATTAAAGCTAATATGGGCCACTTAAACATTTTATTTAATTTAATGGCTTTGAAGTAGAATTTTTAAGGTCAAAAGAAATCTGAACATCTGGAATCTAGTCAAAGTCTTGGTGGAATACATATGTAAATATAAATATCTCATCTTGCTTAAAGAAAAAAAAAACAAGCAAGGTTTGTGGGGGAGATCAGGATCCTGAGAATTCAATTCAGTTCCACTTCAGTTTTAAGCAGAAGAAAATGCCTCCGACAATGTCTAATCTTTTTAAAAAGATTTTACTTTTTAAGTAATCTCTGCATCCAACGTGGGACTTGAACATACAACACCAAGATCAAGAGTTGCATGCTCTACCACTCAGCCAGCCAGCCCCTCACAAATTTCAATCTTAACCTAATTAGACAGTTGGATGGATTTATGGGGGAAAATTGTTTAATTATTTTTAAAAAGTCACATAAGTTTTTCTAAAGAAAACAACTCCCCAAATTATTGTCTAGCTCTCTCCCACTCCAACTTTCCTTACCTTCTTACCCCCTTCCTTTCTTCTAACTTTATATACTAAATAACAATAGGGGAGTTTTCAATAAAAAAAAAAAATCATTTCCAGAACCTCAGGATTCAAGATGTAAATTCCTGCACTGGTAATTTAAGTGTTTGGTTCCTGTTTTCTTTGTTTCCAGCTTCAGTAAAGATTTGACAGAATTACATGGCCGGTGTTTCAGGAGTATCTTGAGAAGTAGGGCAGAAGTCTTTTTCTCATGAACCCTTAAAGCCTTCATTCTGGACCTCCAATACTAGACACTGTATCAATTATACAAGAAAGAAAATTTTCAGTTTATACTAGGAATCATTTAAATGGTCTCCTAACTTGGAAAGCCAGTGGCTTTTATACATGTCAGAACACTTGAAGGCAGAAGCAAAAATCTGGCTAGGAGAAATCTTGGGCCTGTTCAACCCATTTTAGACCTAATTCTTGGTAGGAGCCTCCTGGCATGTTCCCAGCACATCACACAGCAACACCATTGAACAGAACATCTTTACTGTTCTGTGTTGCCAGAGAGAAGAGCACACACCAACATTGCAGAAGTCCCAACCAAGCAAGATGTGTGGGTGCCAAGAGACTAAGGCAAAGGGTCTTGTAGATGTAGCAGAAGGCACTGTGCGGGTCCTGCTCCCAGGAAGAGCATAAAACTTGCATCAGAGATATGATCGCTTTGGAGAGCAGCTCCAAGGAATGCTGTTATGAAACCCTGGGCAGATCCATGGTATGTGGCTGTGACAACATCAAGATGTATATTAAAATGTACTTTTTGTAAATAAGAGACAATTTTGGTGCATTCACTGGAGGACCTGATCCAAAACCCAAACTATCCCATTATCCCACCCAGTGTCCTGCAAATCTTAGTCCAATAAAGTTAAGCTGCCTTATTTGCCGTCATGGAAACAAATCCAGGACTGGCCAAAATGTTATTTCCCTCACGCCCCTCTAAAATATCAACAAAACCAAGTTGATTGTCTTTGTTTGAATGGTTTAGAAATACTTTCACTTTCAGATACTGTCCACTAAGTCCTTTTATAGAGCAGATTAAGTTGGACTTGGTTGATCAAGCAAAATTGCTGATCCACCTCTAGCACTCAATTAGCCAGGGGTTATAGCTCCAAAAATACACAGACATATGGATCAGACATGGGGACTTAAACCTGAATTGGGAGTCGAAAAGGATTTAAAGCCAACTGTATCTTTTCCCCAAATGTCTAAGGAAGGGCACATAGCCCAAAGGGGAAAGTCCCTAGAAGTACCAGTTATTTGGCCAGGCCCTCCTTGCGAGGTTGTGACTCAATTTTCTGGAGGAAGAGGAAAAAAGACATGATGCTTTTTACTAAAGGAAACACCCAGAATCGTGGGGGGGGGGCAGTCTCAGAGTGTGTAGTTTGGTTTCCTGATGGATCTTCCTTATTTAAGTTGAATTTGGCTGATCAAGCATATTGCTGAACATCCTCCTTCCCCCATGACAAAACAGTGGTGATAACCCCTGAATTTGTGTAGGACTTGAATTATTTATTTTACTAAGTCCTTTCTAGTAATCACGTCTCCTGATCCCCCCAAGAACAGCTGCTACACAGGTAATAATCATCCAGGCCAAGCACATGGTTTATACAGAGAAGGAAGTACATCCTTAAGACTGGGGGTCTCAGCAAGGTTTTTGGACTTCTGAGCTGGTGCTCCTTTTCAAATCTACTTGAGCCTCTCAAGTATTCTTCAAACGATGTCTTCATTAAGCCGTTCTAACCCAGAAGGTCCTGTGACAGAAACATTTCTCCATGCTTTACCATTTGTCCTTATTGACTAATACTTTTGCCAGCTTTTCACCATGATTTTCTAATGTATTTCAACATGAAGACCTTATACAAACCTCTTCGCTAGAATAAAGTGAGTGGTGGTGTTGGTGGTTTTTTAGCTTATGTTGGATACAAATATATTGACTGCTGGAGTGACCTTCCAGTCACTGGACTTTTGAATACAGCAACACCCCTGCCAATAGATGCACATTAATGTTGACAGTGGAATGTTGCTTGTGACAGAAGGTATCTGGGATTGGAAGGTAGTTGTTTGTTGGCCTGTATGATGGAGAGGCACACTTTCATATGTAGAGTAATGCTGCAGTAATTTGAGGGTTTTCCCCTAGTTCACAATTACTCTTATCTTATCCAACCATCTACCACTGGGCTTGAAAGCTGTATTTGGTGCTTTCCCTCATCGCAATGTGTATACTTTTTGGAAGAAGAGATTGAAGTAGAAAGCAGTGATAGACTCTCCCATCGCATGGGTCTCTCCCACCACCATGTGCCCCGGCATGGCCAATACAAGGAGAAGGAGAGAAAATGCAGGTGGGTCCTACTTTGGACTCATGCTTGAGTCCAACTTGTACTTTATGGGCAAGCACCTTGTGTTCCCTAAGGCAGACAGGTTAGAATCAGCATCATTGGTACCCTCTAGGAATGGGTGAATGCTGATCTTGGGGCCATCGGAACTAGAGCTGTTGCTCTGGGATTCCTGTGCTTATTTCCTCACTGCCGCCACCAGCAACAAGCCCCTTCCCTCTGCAGTTTGTCATTATCTTGTTACTATAAAAATCACATCTCAGTTTGGGCAGCAGGGCTCAGATAATGCACAAGCACCATGTTAAATGTTATGATGTGAAACATCATTTATTTCTTCAACAATTCATTCCAGAGCTGGGGCTGTGGCTTTGCAAAATTCTTTTTCTGCCTCCTTCTCCCTGGCTCTTTTCTTCTCCCAAATCCTTTTCTCTTGCTCTCTTTCTCCTATTGACCACTTGTTAAATCTTTTTGTTTGTTTCCCCCCATTCTCCTGGGACCCTCCGACAGGCAGGCTTGCCAGATTCATTTTCTGATCAAAGCTGTTTGATTTGGTCAATTTTGCCACATTGGAGACGTTCTCTATTACAGAGATAAATAGCTTTGGGCTAACTGTCAACGAAAACTTGTAAGCTAATAAATTATTCCAATTTCTTCCCGCGGATTTCTCTGGAGACAGCCCTAGGAAATACACTTTTTGATTAGTAAATTTCTCTGTGTGTGTGTCTGGACATTCAAATGTGTCGGCTTTGATTAGCACCATTGCTTTTCAAGTCGACGTTGGCTGAGGGGCTGTCAGTTGCAGGCAGCCCTGATGCATAATGCATCAACTGGGCCCGGAAACAGGAGGCTTTTCCAAGGCTGGAAAGGTGGGAAAATTGCCCTAACAACCCCGCTGGCTTACTCTGCACCAAAGGGAGCTCAACTTGAAAGTCTTGACGAGACTTGCTTCAACTGCAATGGAAGCCACCCACGCTGGGTGGAGAGGGTTGAAGAGACCAGGGCCACGGGCTGCCAAGAGCCAATGCCGCTGCTCCATCTGCTCCGGCCACCACCTCCTCCTCCCACAATTTCGCCCCTGCATCCTCACCCACACCCTCCACTCCATCATCCTGGAGTCCCTGGGCAAAGGCCAGCCCCTTCTGGGCAGGCCCAGATTTCCCTGTGCCTCCCCTTGGATTCTGGTTCACCGTTTGTCTAGTTAAGGGCCCTTGGGTTGTTATAGAAACAATATTTTGGCTATAACAAATCAATCGGTGCGTGTGAACACAAACATACAGATCATTTATCAACTGCAAAATACCCTAAATTATGACCTTTCTAAAACCTATCAGAAGGGCGAGCGAATGCATAACGTAAATTAAACTTTGAAGGGTCAGCGGTTTTTACTTTCACTATTCATCTTTCTTTCACCTTATAGGTTTAAGAACAAGAGGGCTGTGTAATTACATTTCAATGGGGTGCAGCGGTTCATTATTCCCGGCTATACCAATCTGCTGCAACATTTCCAATGCAGTCAGGTACATTTTAGCAGATATTAGTTGGTGTAAGACCATACTTGCTCTTTGGGACTGATAACATCTTTTAATGCATAACAGTGCTATCATCTCAATTTAGAAAAGGCTAAAAGGGTGAGGGTTTTTTCTCAGATCAATACAGTTGTTCATATTTTATAAAGGTGGTAAAGCCTGTCTGATAATTCTTCCCAGATAATACTTGCCCTTTGCCTCCCAGTTGCTCCCTTTCTCTGATTACCATTTCCCCATCTCTACCACCCTGTGTGGTAGTAGACAGTGTTTTGTTTTGGAGCCCACTACTCTGATGGAAATGGGTAGCTTTCAACAGAAAACACTTTTGTTGCCAATTATCTGATTGTGGCAGCAGGCGGTGCCATGGTGCTGAATGCATAGACTTGGAAGTTGCAGCTCAGCCATGAAAGGTCTGGTGGTCGAACCACTGTGTTCTTTCTACCTCTGGAACCAGAAGGCACCTTCAGAAATTATTGGTGTACTCTGCTCCAGGATGTGCAGGCATGGTGGGGGCAAGAGAGTCAGGTTAAGGCAACCTCTTATCCTAAAGAAATCTATAGGGTAGAATCCACCTTAAAAGTCTTCAAGCAAAAAAGCCAGCCCAGAGCAATAGGTAAAGTTGAGTGCCATTTAAATCGAATATCCACATATATAAATATACAGATATTCAATTAAGTATGTAAGAATGTATGTAATATATACATATATGTCTATGTGTACATGAATGCATATATACGAAAATCTACAGATAAGGAGCTGGGAAGATGTGTATAATGTGTATCATGTGGCAAAGTAGTTATGTCTCTGGAGGGGAGTGAAGGAGGATGATCACTTTCATATTCCACAAGATTGTACTCATGGTTTATGAGGTGATAAGAAAAAAAAAAGAAAGAAAAGGAAGGAAGGAGGGAAAAGAAAGAAAGAGGGAAGGAAGGAAGAAAGGAAGGGAAAAGAGAAGGAAGGAAGGAAGAGAAAGAAAGAGGGAGAAAGGGGGGAGAAAAGAGAGGCAAAGGGAGAAAGACAGGCTTCTTGACTTCTTTCTTTTTGTTTTTTTCTAGTTGTAAAATACTTACTATCTTACATTTTTAAGTGTAGTGTTAAGTATATTCACACGGTTGCACCAGAACTTTCTCATTTGCAAAACTGAAAGTCTGTACTCATTAAACAGCTCCCCATTGCTTCATCCTCCCAGCACCCTTTCTTTTTCCTATGGATGTGACTACTCTAGGTACCTTATGTAAGTGGTGTCATATAGTATTTGTCTTTTTGTGACTGGCTAATTTTACTTAGCATAATGTCCTCAGGGTTCATCCATGTTATAGCATGTGTCATAATTTCCTTCCTTTTAAAGGCTAAATAATATTTTTTAAAGATTTGATGTACTTATTTGACAGAGAGAGACATAGCGAGAGAGCTAACACAAGCAGGGGGAGTAGGCAAGGGAGAAGCAGACTTCCCACCAAGAAGGGAGCCTGATGCGGGGCTTGATGCCATGACTCTAGGATCATGACCTGAGCCGAAGGCAGATGCTTAACAACTGAGCCACCCAGGCGCCCCAAGGCTAAATAATATTTTATTGTATGTATATATCGCATTTTGCTTAGCCTTTCATTTGCTGATGAATACCTGGGTCACTTCTACCTCTTGGCTATTGTGAATAACGCCACTGCAGACATGGGTGTGTAAATATCCCTTCAAGACTGTGCTTTCAGGGGTGCCTGGGTGGCTCAGTGGGGTAGAGCCTCCGCCTTCAGCTCAGGTCATGATCCCAGGGTCATGGGATCGAGCCCCGCATCGGGCTCTCTGCTCGGCAGGGAACCTGCTTCCCTTCCTCTCTCTCTGCCTACTTGTGATCTTGGTCTGTCAAATAAATAAATACAATCTTTAAAAAAAAAAAAAAAAGACTCTGCTTTCAGTTCTTTTGCATATACACAGAAGTTGGGTTGCTGGATCATATGCTAATTCTATTTTTAATTTTTTGAGGAAAGGGCTCTTTCTTAAAATTTAAAAAAAGAATACAACCTTTACTACTGTTATAGTCTCACATACAGTTTAGGACCTAGCTAGTTAGTTGTATTTCCACATGTACCGTAGCTAATGTGGTGAGAGTCAAGCCTTATCCTTGCTTGATTAGGAGAGCACCCCAGGACTATGAGAAATAGTAGCTCCTAAAAGCTCCGCTTTCTGTTAAAATAATTCTTCTGAGTGGATTTATTGTTTGGGCTCCCTCGATTGCTATAAGGCAGATCAATAACGAGAAATTAGAGAACTCTGTCAGAAGTTAGTGGGTATAGACCTCGGACTGATCCACGGCACAGACCACTAGATCATACCGCCTCTAGCCCATGTGAGGTAGTAACCATAAATGGCTATTATCCAAATGACTGATGTCTGCCAAATTTTGGCCCCAGCTCTCAACCCTATAGAACTGTGCAAGTAGATGAAAGTAAGAGGGCCCTTTCTAGTATTGACATGAGTTTTTTTATTTTCAGTAATAGTCAGACCTGTATCCTCTTGCTGAGAAAGGCTGTTTTCTAAAGTAGAGTCTGTGCTTGGGCATGACCCCA
>NC_137892.1:63467551-63480051 GCF_963455335.1 Martes martes
CTACAGCCTGAAAGGGATGGAGAAGTCAAAGGTCCCATGAGCCGATTTCATGAGGTGGGGGAGGGGAAATCATGGGAAGAGCATTAGGGTCAATGGACTAGGGTTCTGGTCCTGGCTGTGCTACTTACTATGTGTTCAAGGAAAATTCCTTTTGCCTCTTTAAACTTGGATTTCTTGTCCTCAAACTGAGGCACTTGACAAGATGATGTCTAAAGTATTCACTCCTCATTAACATTCTGGAATCCACAGAAAGCAGAAGGTATGGGGTGTCCCCTGTCCTCTCAAGCTCCAGCAATCCATGGAAAACTTCCTACAGTGACAAAGAGCTCTCTTCTAGCAGGATTTCTAAAATAATGGACTCCTTTAACAAGACTAATGTAATGAGCAAAGTGTTCATGAATCTGAAATAATGTATTAAATTTCATATGGCCTTTTAAAATTAAGGGAGGGGGGAGTTGAACAAAATGTACAGTGGACATTATGAACTTAAAAGGCTTGAGAAATTGCTCCATTAAGATTAGTAAATATTTGCTGAACTCCTGCTCCATTCCAGGTACAGTGCCAGGCACTAGGAGCACCAGGATAAATAAGATAATCCCTGCCCTTTTGAAAACAATCAATGTAGAGTGTAGGCACACCAAAATGTAAAAAGACATTTCAAAATACTGTAATAAGGGCAGTGGCAGAGATATGCCCAGGTTGCCGTGGGGCCCCACCGAGCCTGGGGAGAGTCCTGGAAAGATTGCATATGGGAAATGATAACTGAACTGACTTTGAAAGAAGTGCTTTAGGTCTTTTTGCTCAACATAAAGCTCTACTAGGAGCTTCCCAGTTTCAGTATAGTCTGAACCTGTCCTGTTAAGGTTGACATTTTTGCCTTTTTTTTTTCCCCAGAAGAGAGCAACCCAAACTTTTGAAGTAGAAGAAGAGTGTCAAAGTCTCTTAGTTAATTCCTTTCCAGCTATTTTATATAGTGGTATTGGTTTGGGTTAGATTAGGATCTTTAGGCTCAATTCTAAATGTCCTGAAGTATAATCCACTGATGGAAAGGCTGCCTTAAGATCATTGATTAGGATCACTTACGGTTCTCAGGCCTTGGCCTTACTCCCTGAACTAGACTGTCTCTGCCACCAAGGTACTCAGTAAACTCCTCAGAGCGCTAAGTTACAATAGGAGGGAAGAAGTGAAATCCCAAGACAACTCTAAACTCAGGTTTAGAGAACTTGAGATCTTCACTGAACTGTATTCAATGTGTTGTCGGCACTTGGTGTGCTCTCCATGAGGTACCTTAAATTAATGAAGTTTCTAGCTGAAATTGGACTTCCTTTTTATTTATTTATTTTTAAAGACTTATTTATTTATTTTGTGCATGCAAGCCGGAGGAGGGGCAGAGGGACAGGTAGAGAGAGAAGCAGAGTCCTTGCTGAGCAAGAAGCCCCGAGCAGCCTGATCCCACAACCCTGAGATCATGACCGGAACCTAAATCAAGAGTCTGATGCTTATCGAACTGAGCCATCCAGGTGTCCCTGGACTTGTTTTTTAGAAACAAAATAAAAACCTTAAGAAAATGCCACTATGGAGCTACTATGTATAGATATTCAACAGATACCAGTATTTTCTCTGTTTTGGAAGACAGATAAAGTGTAATGTCATTGAGATTGTCAAAAGAGAGGATACCTTATCTGTTCCAAAAGAGAATCTACAACAGAGTACTGATGGGATAGATTGTGAGCTCCAGAAGAAGAAACTGGCCTCTAGGTCTCCATGACAAGTCACAACCAACAAAACATTTCTTCCTAGAGAGAAAATGATAGGTCTAATAAACCTGGAAGTAAGGAAGGATTGCCTCTTACTGTATCCTTTGGGCGTGAGAGAAAACAGTGGGTGTGATGCCAGGACAATTTAGTGGATTGGTAACTTGTCAAATGACTGTCTTGAAGGGGTGCTGATTTGGACACATGTCATTTGGAAGGAGTTTGTAGTATTAAGTAAGTCTTAGGGGGCTGCTTTGCATCTTTTTGGAACAAGACAGAGAGGAAAGAGTGTAAAAGAGAAAAAATAAAGAGGGATGGGGTGCCTGGGTGGCTCAGTCATTAAACATCTGCCTTCAGCTCAGGTCATGATCCCGGGGTCCTGGGATTGAGCCCCGCATCAGGCTCCCTGCTCTGGTGGGAAGCCTGCTTCTCCCTTGCCCACTCCCCCTGCTTGTGTTCCCTCTCTTGCTGTCTCTCTCTCTCTCTATCAAATAAATAAATAAAATCTTAAAAAATAAAGAGGGAGAAAAGGCAGTGAGGGCTATTTAGCCCTCTGACCATAACCTAATCCTGTTAGTGTTTATGTTAATTTGGAAGGTGGTAGAGAGCATGATCAACCAAACTGCAGATGATGCCATCAGAAAGAGAACTGGGAGGCAACAAGTCCTTGCCAAGGGTAAGATAATGGGCTAAACATAACAAGATGAAAGGAAACTGGGATGAATGCAAGTTTCTACCCATGGGTCCAAAAAATCAATGTGCTAGTTAAGATGAGAGAGGCACGAATTAGCTGCAGCACTTACAAAACAGATAAAAATCCCAAAAGACAAAGGGTTTGAATTGCCTGTAAACTCATTGACAATGGGGTCAAGTAATCTAATGGGATCTTAGGCTAGGAGAAGGGAGCCAGTGGTTCCCCATTACCCTGAAATGATACTCAGACCACATCTGGAAAATTCTGTCCAGTTCCTTGCTTGGAGTTTTAAGAGGGATGTAGACAAACTGGAATGTGTCAGAGGAAAGACCAGGATAGTGAAAACCATAGTATTTTTCCCAGGAAAGAGAAGATAGGAGGGACATAAGTGCTGACTTCAAATGCCTGAAAGAATTTGTTTGGAAGAGAAACAAATCTGAGACCAGTATAAGGAAGAACTTTCTAACAAAACTGTTTAAAGTTAAAATGGGCTACTTGGGGAGTGAGTGATGTTTTCATCGACTGTAAGTGTTTTAACACAGTCTGAGGGTTACCACTGTAGAATGAGGTAAAAGGGACTGTGTATGTATGTTTATGTGTATGCACACAGAGGTTTTCTTTTACACATTCTTGGAGCAAATACTATGTGTCAGTGGGGATGTCAAGACGTAGTACCTTCCATAAAAGAGACGGATCAAAACCATAGCCCAACAAAACACACGCAGTTCTAGATATGTGGAAAGTAAGTGCAGGGTGCATGGGTGGCTCAGTTGATTGGATGTCTGCCTTTGGCTCAGGTCCTAATCCTGGAGTCCTGGGATCGAGCCCCTGGAGGGGCTCCCTGCTCAGCAGGTAGTCCTTCCTCTCCCTCTGCCCCTCCCCCTGCTTGTGTTCTCTCTCAAATAAATACAAAAAATCTTAAAAGAAAAGTACAATAGAAGAGAGAAAGGAAGTTACTACCCAAAAATGAATTCTGAGCCAGGCAAAGCAGAGTGGAGTTGTGGCATCCAGTTGGGGAAGTTCTTGGGTGTGTGTGTTGGGGGGGGCGGGTAGTGAATAGTCTGCTGGGAGATGAGACTGCAGAGTATAGGCTGGGACTGGGGTCGTGAAGGACCTTAGGTTTTTTTTTTTTTTTTAAGAATTTTATTTATTTATAAATAAATATAAGACACAGAGAAGGAACACAAGCAGGGGAAGTGGGAGACGGAGAAGCAGGCTTCCTGCTGAACAGGGAGCCCAATGTGGGGCTCCATGTGGGGCTCAATCCCAGAACTCTCGAATCATGACTTGAGCCAAAGGCAGACACTTAACCACTGAGCCACCCAGGTGTCCCAGACCTTAGGTTTTATGATAAGGAGTTAGCTTTTCATTTAAGGGGAAGAAGGGAGGAAATTGGCAGACTACTTAGACCATATATTTTCAGACAATGATTCTGTTGACAGAGAAGATGGACTGGACTCAGGGAAAAGTGATGACGAGGAGGCTTGTTGGTCATCTCCATCTCTGAGAGCCTTGAGTTCATGGATTGATATTAAATGTGAATGTTCTTTTGGATGAAAAATGCTTTTAAGGGGATTAGTAACAAGAAGGCATCTCTGTGTTTACACAAAAAGAAGTTGTTTGTCTCCATCCATAAAAATGGGCAGAAGAGGTCTGGGGAAATATGGCTGCGTGACCCCAGGTCAAGAAGGCCTGGTCTGACACTGACTAGTAATATTTTCCAAGAAGAGGCGCAATATAGAGCTGCTAAACATAGTCTGTCAGCATTGGATGAAGAAGACTGCTTAAACTGAATGTTAATTCGAACAGAGAATTAGAAATTGCAAGATTTTAACCCCTGAGAAAAAGAAAAGCTGCCACTGACATCAGGAGCTGGCCAGGCACTCACAGCTAGGCTTTGGTATTCTTCTGTTGAACATAAGCAATTTCACAGAGTATCAGCACCACACAAGGCCACTCTGTGACCTTGATGGATCTAGACAAAACAAAACCTCCTCATAAGAACATTGTTCAGACCACAAACATAACCAACCATTCCCTTCTTGGGCTAGTAGGAGTGACTGCTGCTTCTTTGCCGGTAACAGCTATAGCCTATCTTCATTCTCCTCATCTTGTAGATAAGATGTATTAAGATACTCTGTCAAAGTGTTACCCTACTTCCTGATGGCATGCAGTGCAAATCCAGGCCTCATTTCCTTGAACCCTTCTCCAGCTCACTTAACACCAGTCCAAATCCCATAACAAATGTTTTCCAACTCCTTTTACTGAAATAGATGCCTCATGGTTCAGTATGATGCATGTTCTCTTTCATTGCAGTATATGAACAGACCCATTTTTTCCTTATGGTCTTTGAGTAGAGGGCATTGATACACCATTGCTTTATATTTTATTCCTAGCATCACAGGTTCAATGTGTCCCTGAGATTTTCAGGTAGAATATTATGCACCACTAGGAATGAAACAGACCGTGTACTGCTTGAAACTTGGGTTGCTTCAAGACTTGGGTTGTCTACTTTGTTCTCCTAAAACATTCCAAGAACCACCTCAAAATCAGCAGCTAGTCTATGAAGATTCCTGGGTCTCTTCTGTGAAATGACCCTCTGAGACCTTGCTGTACATGGTACTGACCTCTTTGGCAAATTATATAAAATTTTGTAAATTATATATATTTAAGCAAATATAGTGTTGAATAGCGTTGTAAATGTTTTTAAACACCCCCTGTAGATTATAAAGTCATTGAGAGCAAGGACTCTGTCTCATTAATCTTTGTGTCCTCAGTGTCTAACATAGTAGCATATAGAAAAAGTCCAATGAAAGAAAGTTCATTTAATGAATAAATGAGAAAATGAATGAATGAAATGTTAGACTTGGAAGGGACTTAAACAGTTACCTAGCCCAGGATCTCAAACTCAGATGCATAGTGGGGCTCAGCAGGTGATGACAGGGAGGGGCCTGTGGCCACTTGAACAGTACCTGTCCTATCAGTCCCAGTGAGTTGTTGCAAGGAAGAAATGTGGATTTACTGTTGCTGGAATCTTGTGAATTTTAATGAAAATAGAGATATACCTCTATTTTTAAACATTTTTAAAATACCATGTGGGCCTAATATAGCTGTGGACCAGATTTAGTTTCTGGGCTGCCAGTGTGTGACTTCTGATCGTAGCCAACCCCTAATTTTATACATGAGGACACTGTGGCCCAGAGAGATTAGGGACATGCCTGAGGTCACCCAGCCATCAGTGGCAGAACAGACTCAAACCCAGGGCTTAAGAATCACAATCCAAATTAGTATCTATTGGTCATATTCTAGGAGTAGGGCATTCAGAACTTACACTCCTACTCAAGCCAAAGTGCAGGTGTACAGAGTGAGGGAAAACCTGAGTAAAAATCTTAGAAATGGGATCTAAACTTTGCTGATGGTTCCATATGCCGGGTAATATTTCTAAGCAATATTTCTAATATTTGTTTCCCTTTCTCGATGCTGTGTCTATTTCCTTCTCACTAGTACATTTAATTACATATATTTTGAATGTAGTACATGTAATTGTATAAAATGTCAAACTGTACTATTACAATTGTTGTATTATACAACTACCTGTGCCCAGCCCCACACCTCACCTCCTGAGTCCTAATCCCCAAAGGCAACTACCTGTAATTCTTTTAGCTCTTCATATAACTTGCTGGAAAGTCTTTTCATTAGGTTTCTAAATTTTTAATTCCAGTATAGTTAACATATAGTGCTTTATTAGTTTCAGGTGTTCAACAACTCTGTTCTGTACAATTCTATCCATTACTTAATGCTCATCATAAGGGTACTCCTTAATCCCTATGACATGTTTCACCTACCTCCCCTCTGGTAATCATTAGTTTATTCTCAGTAGTTAAGAGTCTATTTCTTGTGATGCGTAGGTGGCACAGTCGATTAAGCTTCCGACTCTTGATTTCAGCTCTGGTCTCAGGGAGGTGAGATTGAGCCCCTTCTCAGCGTCCTCACTCAGCACAGAGTCTACTTAAGTTTTTCTCTCCCTCTCTCTGTGCCCCTCACCCTTGAGCTCCCTCCCTCTCAAATAAATTTTTTTTTTTAAGGGTCTGTTTCTTGATTTGTCTTTCTTTGGTTGAATTATTTTGCTTAGCATTATACTCTCTAGTTCCATTCATGTTGTTGCAAATGGCAAGATTTCATTCTTTTTTATAACTGAATAATATTACATTATATATCAATCAATTAATGGATACACTACATCTTCTTTATCCATTCATAAGTTGATGGACATATGGGCTCCTTCTGTAATTTGGCTATTGGTAAATAATGCTATAATAATCACAGGGGTGCATGTACTCCCTTTGAATTAGTGTTTTTGTATTTTGGGGGCAAATACCCAGTAATGCAATTACTGGATCATATGGTAGTTCTATTCTCAACTCTTTCAGGAGACTCCATACTGGAGTGGCTGGAGCCACTGGAGTGGCTGCACCAATTTGCATTCCCACCAACAGTGCACGAGGGTTCCTGTTTCTCCATATCCTCACCAACACTTGTAGTTTCTTGTGTTTTTGATTTTAGCTGTTCTCAAAGGTGTGCAGTGATATCTCATTGTGGTTTTGATTTGCATTCCCCTGGGGATGACTGATGTTGAGCATCTTTTCATGTGTCTGTTGGCTATCTGATATCTCTGAAAATTCTTTTTAAATTCATTATATTCTCCATTTTCTTTTCTTTTTTTTTATATTCTCCATTTTCAGTGGAGATGTATGCCCTTTTAAATCTGGAAATGTATGCCTTTGTGCTCTAGAAAATTTTATTCTCTAATTGATTTGATAATTTTCTTCCTTTCATTTTCTCTGTTATCTACTTCTAGAATTCCTCTTCATTGGTTGATTTTTTCCCCCCAGATTTATCTTATAGCCTTCATATTGTCTTTTTTACTTCTGCTCTTACACTTTTAAATTCCCTGCACTTGGGGGCACCTGGGTGGCTCTGTGGGTTAAGTGTCTGCATTCAGCTCAGGTCATGATCCCAGGGTCCTAGGATCCACCCCTGTTAGACTCCCTGGTCAGCAGGGAGCCTGCTTCTCCATCTCCCTCTGCTGCTCCCCCTGCTTGTGCTCTCTCTCTCTGTCAAATAAATAAATAATTCTTCTTAAAAAATAAAATAAATGCCTAGCACTTGTTCTCATTCTCTGAATCCTTTCTCTCTAATGTTCTCCTGTTCAACATTGTCTTGTATCTCTTAATAGTTATAGTTTGTTTGTTTGCTTGTTTGTTTGTTTGAAGTTGCTTGTGTTCTGGTCTGTTTTCTCTGAGTTCCTTTTTACTCAGTGTGCTTGGTTCAATCTGTGCTTATTCCATTAGCACCTGTCCTCAAATGTCTAATGGGCTTTGGTTATCTAATCACATTTGAAAGTGAGGCACTAAAATAAACAAATACATGAATGAAATAATGAATGAATGAGCACTCATATAATGTGATGTGGTGAATAAGTGCTGTGTAGATGGTTGGGCTTTTTGACTGGTAGGCTTTACTGTACAACGACCGGGTGGAGGGCTGCCAGTTTTTTTTGGAGATCTCTGTTGGTCACTGCAGACAATTTGTTGAGAGAAGAATCCTCCAGATTCTATCCTGAAAAGTTAAAATGCTGGCTCCCAGTGTTCTAAGAGCCAAATAGAAGAATAGGAGAAGAGGGTTTGGAGAACTTAGCATTTAGTAGGCAGACTTCCACTCCATTCCCTGGTTTCTCACATTCTGTCTCATCCATATGCTGGTGTCCCCAGGTACTTTCTGGTCTAACATCTCCAAACAAAAAAATCTCTAATCTCTAATCTCCTTCTAGAGATGTGGGTTTGGAAGGATTCATTTATCTTTAAAAGACTTATCCACCCCTCCTGTTTGCAGTCCTCCCCACACTACCACCTTTAGAGGTGTGCTGGTACTTCAAGTGCTTGTGCCTCTCCTGGCTAGTGGGGTGAGGGCTGCTTGCTTCTTGTAGGTTCTCCCCACTGCAGGCTCAAGTCTTAGTTTTGAGGGTCTACAAAGTCAATTACTTCTTGTACTTCTGCATTCTAGCTTCTGAAATTTTGTTTGCCTTTCTTCTCTACCTGTCACCTCCTGTCTGGCTCTCTGCTTTTTTGGATAGTGCCTCTTTATTCCTTTACCATCATTTTAGATGGTCTGCAATGGAGAGCAGAGACCAATGTATATGTTGGACACTTAACCAACTGAGCCACCCAGGTGCCTTGAACAAATAATGTTCTAATACTTATTGTATTTCCCAGTTTTATGAAAAGGCCCATGTGTCACCAGTTTGAATATTTTAAACCTGTCCAATACCTTTTTAGTTCTGTGATTATTCATAGCTGAATTGCAGCTTACTAATCTCTGCAATTATATTTACATGAGCATAATATTGCTTTGTGTTGAGTCATAAGGGAGTCCTGTAACATTCTTTATGAAGCCAGTATCTATTATTATTAACAATAATGGGATTGGGGAATATGCCACCAGATTTGGCTCGAGATAAAGAATTCCTGTTACTTACTAACAATTATGGCAGTGGCAGTGGGGATGGTGGTACTGGTGGAGATGTGGAGGAAGTGACAGTCATCAAGTTGACAGTACCAAGACAGCAGTAATTGAGAGGTTTTTGTTTTTGTTTTTTTTTAAATAAACTCCCTTTATTTATTTACTATTCTTTGGATCTTCATTATATGATCTTCAACATAACCATCATGTATAAAGGTATGTCCACAAGTCTGAGCACCCACTTCTGGCCCTATCCATACCTCTAAGGTGGTAAGAAGATCAGATCACCTACATGGTGTGATCGAGAGGGGCAACACCTATTTTTCACCGTGGTCCCTCCGCTCTACAGAAGGACCAGGTTTGACTCATGTGACTAAAAGTGGCAATTATACAACTACAACCATGCCTACCTGTCAGTTAATTAATGTTTCTAATCTAAGGCACAGTACTGGGAGTTGTGAGGGACACAAAAGGAGAGATAGTCCTTTATTCTCCAGGAATTTACCAGCTGTACTAAGCAGTATAGGGTGAGATGGGTTTAAAAGAGGAACAATTCAGAATGGGGAGGATTGACTGGACTGGGACATTCTTATTGCACTTTGGCTGTATCTCAATCCTAAGATCCATTCCATGGCATAGTTACTTGCCGACAAATGCCGACTACATGGTTGTCTTTTCCATTGAGAGCTTGGAATCTGGTGTATTCATGTTTGTCTCCCCAGCAGTTTGCACAGTTCCTGGCACATACAGTAAATGGTTATTGAATGAAAGAATGAATGAATGGATGAATAAATTTGTGAAATTAGGCTGGATCTCTGATAGTATGTAAGAAACAGGCAGAAGAAGTCAGAAGCTGGTACTAGAAAGTATGGTTGGAGTATATAACAAGTGTTCTGAAACAGACCTCACTGAAGTACAGGACTCAGTGGATGAACCATGGGAACTAAGTTTGGATATGGAGGGTGCAGAGCCTTTTAAAAACCAGTTTACAGGGACGCCTGGGTGGCTCAGTTGGTTAAGCAGCTGCCTTCGGCTCAGGTCATGATCCCAGCGTCCTGGGATCGAGTCCCACATCCGGCTCCTTGCTCCGCAGGGAGCCTGCTTCTCCCTCTGCCACTCTGTCTGCCTGTGCTCTCTCTCTCTCTCTCTCTCTCTCTCTGACAAATAAATAAATAAAATCTTTTAAAAAAAAAAAAAAAAAACCAGTTTACAGAGTTTGGACTTTATCCTTTAGGAAAAGGTGAGCTATTGGCATATTTAGTGTAGAAGAGGGATTTGATGACAGTAGGGCATTTGGAAGATTAACTTGTTAGGTTCAAGCAGAATGAAATGGTTGGGGAAGAGACTAGAGCCAGAGAGGATACTTTGGAGGCTACTGCATTGGTCCAAGTGACATTTGTTGATGGTCTGGTTAGAGTAGTTGGTGGTAGTAGGAAAGGAGAAGAAGAAATAGATGCAAAAAAGGAAAATATACAAGAATAATCCATTAAAATAGAAATTCTAAAAAACATTCAGCTAATAAACTGGGTTAGGAGTTTTTGTTATCTCACACTTTCCAGCTTTTATAGTATGAATACTTTTCCTGAGCACACATTTGACTGAAAATTAAAGAGATTCTGATGGGAAGCTGGCAAGCGAATGCTCTAACATGTTCAGGGTAAGGGACCAGACTAGGTTCCCATGGTGAGATTGCTGTAGCTCTGCTCCCTTCAGCCTATTCTCTGCCTGAGAGCAAGCCTACAAACCTAGGTAATGAAAAGCTACACTTGGTCATGGGGGTGGGTATTAGACACGAAGGGACCACCATTTCCTACAGTCTCATAAACCACTGGAATCCTCTTCTTTATGGATTTAATCAGATACAGTATTTGGAAAACAATTATATTTCAAGCCCTTAATCTTACAAATTTGTCCTGAACTATGTAGAATGATGGCAATTAGTATTTAATGGGTGGGGTGGAGGAAAGTGGAAGGAAACAGAAAAAACAGGGAAGGAAGGAAGGAGTTCTGAAGGAACTTGAGTGGCCATTTTCCCCCCCAATCTTGCTTAACATAAACACCTTTACTGTAGAGGTTTAGGTCATATGGACAACAAAATGATGAACATTCCAGACCATAACTGTTCTGAAAAAGTTTTTGCAGCAGGGATGCTATCGTATTCATAATAAGCATACGGAACACTCAAAAAGACATATTCACATTTTAAAAAGACATAGTAAAGTGTAACGTTGAAATCTTAATACCTTCACAAAAATCTTTTATTTTCTTTTTAAAAATGAACCAGCAAGGGACACCTGGCTGGCTCAGTTGGTATAGCGTGTGACTCTTCATCTTGGGGTCATGAGGTCAAGCCCCAAGTTGGATATAGCATTTACTTAAAAAATATGAACCAACAAAATGTACAAAAATTAGTATTAATACTGTCTTCGGCCTATGCTTGAAGCAGATCCTGCAGTTTCAGTGTGACATTTTTTGTGTTCCTTATTCACCACAATGATCAGAGATCACCTTAAATTTCAGCATTTAAGTGGTGCTTCATGATCTCTGGAACAGGTTAAATAAATAATATCTATAATCCCCAAATTTAATACAATGTGTTGTTAAATGAAGAAGAGAATGAACTATTATCCTTTGTATTTGAAGATGTCTCTACTTATGGTGATCACTGATCACATGTGCAAGCTGAAAGGTGATGTGAATGACCTGCTCCTTTCCACTGTGTAATCCAAGAAGGTCTGTGCTAATTTTCAACGCTGCCCCCAAGGTCCTTCTTTATACATTAACTTAATAATAATGTCACAGCATTACTACTATTACTACTACTACTACTACTACTGATTATGATAATAATGATGTCATCAACAATAATACAGTAGTAAGACACTTGTAACCAATATTTTAGGTCTTTTTTTCTTGCTCTTATATCAAAACCCTGTGAGGTGGGATATTATTGCCACTATTTTCTGATCACTGGGCATAAAGATCATATGTTTCCAAGAATATTTAAATTAAAATTGAAAAGGGCCTATTTAATTCCTCTTAAATATTAGTAAAATAGTTTTTTTGCATTGCTCAAGTTTGATGTTAAGTTGCTAATTAGATTTCTTCTTTTTGTTTTAACTCCAAATGACACCTTTCCATCCATGAAAATCCAAACCAAAGACACAGCTCCCATTTTCCTATTCATTTTTTCATACGAATTTTTAATGGCAATTTTATACCAAACCCTGCACAAACATAAATACTGCATTAAAGGAAGATGAATTTATTTTGACCTTTACTGAAAATGCACTGTGAAACAAAGCACTTAAGCATTTATAGCCTGTTAGACACTCACATTACCCACTTCCATGTAGATAAGAAAGTCCTTCCTAGCAAAAGTAATGTTCGCGAGTAGAGCAGTTTTACAGAGCACTTAACTGCAAAGCCAGATATCATGTTCTTCACTATGAGTCTGTTTTGGTCGGTTTTATGCATCCAAGATCTATAGAAATTAAGGGAGTATAAAAAATGTTACATTCAAGAAATATAGA
>NC_137892.1:63482551-63572551 GCF_963455335.1 Martes martes
GCACACACACATTCACTTGCACATTTTTCCCAACTGCCTTGTGGCCTCGTTGGCGGATTATAAATGTCTCCTTCTCCCTGTGATTTGTTTAATCCGTGGAAATGGTGCTGGTCCTATGTAAACAAGCCAAGTGCGGAATGAAGGCAGTCACCCATGCGTGGCCAGCCTGCCTATTTGTCAGAAAACCTTCATAAATACTGAGCCGGGGCTGGGCAAGGATGTGATGTCTCCATTTTTGCCAGGAAAGGGCACGAGGAAGACAAAGCGAGGCACGGCAGCGTGTAACCTTTAAGGGACAGATAGTCTGGGAGCCCAGGGGCCGGGAAAGCTCCCGAGCTAATTCAGCGCAGGAGGATGACTGATGCGAGGCCGGCCACAAGCCTGGTGTTTGCTAGAGGAGAGGAGACAAGATTCCGGGATTTTTATACCCCGGAGCACACAGCTATGCATCGCATTTCGCAAGGCTGGGCCTTGAGGCTAGAGTTGCCCCTTTAGGTGTCAGACACATGCAGATCTCCAGCTGCAACCACCCTTCCTTGTAAGTCTTTCTGAATATTTCATTTCCAGCTTCATCCGGTTTCATTCAAAACAAATTCTCAGTGTCCCCTGCAGGTAGCGACAGGGCAGAACTGCAGACCCATCTCTCCCTTTGTCAGAGCACCCAGTGATGACCCATCCAAACTCTGCCTACCCTAGATGTGTGGCACAAACTGTCTTTTTTTTTTTTTGTAAGGAACAATGCATATGTGGCTAATTACACACTCCTAACAAAAGCAGTAATTACTGCCTGTAATTATCATGGTCCTTATTTAGAAAAAATGTGAGAAAATGTCGAGTATTAAAACATGAAAGCAGCTATTAATCAAACCTTTACACCTTCTTTAACTCAGGCGTAATGGTGGGTATTATCATAAATCTACTCTGATAGTAACACAAGAATAATGAGTTCAGTAATGATAGTGATGATGATCATAATGATTTTAACCAACAAAGAATGGTGTAGATTTATTGCTAATAATGTGGTACAGGAACCTCTTTCATTAAAATTACCTATGTGTGTTCTCGCTGGGGTAACCTGCACGTGTGACTCTGTGTGTGTGTGTGTGTGTGTGTGTGTGTGTGTGTGTATGTGTATTGCCACCTTCCCTTGTGACTAAAGATCAAAGCTTTTTGCTTACTGGCGTGACCTCCTCCTAGAAGGCCTTTATCTAAGTAGCCTCAGGGTTCTACCTTCTTCCTTAGAACAATCTAGAACATCCAGAGACATGTTAACTTGGTGGTACCCACTCCAAAGAAAAAGTCAGGATTGTTCGAGGGATATGTGGAAGGCCAAGGGCCTGGAAAGAAAGCAGATTTTCTGGGGCAGGACTCTTCCCCCTCTACACTGCCCAACTCCTAACCCCTGCACTCTCTCCAGAGAACGTCATTGTTGGGGAACAGAGGTTGGCCCTCCCTGTCACTGTCTTAGCCTACGGGGCTGGTTGGTTTGGCACTTTGGTTGAGCTAATGGAAAGAGAAGAGAGGTGGGGATTCTACTCTTTGAGACTTCAGCAGCTTTAAAACTTGCCTTCCCTTTCAAAGTGAAGCAAAGCCCTAGGTGTAGCTTGGGGCCAGGACGCTTGTGGCCCCAGGTGGTTGTAATGGAAAGAAGGGCTTAGAGACCCTTAGCCTCTCTGAAGGACAGATGACTTATGGACTAGCCAGGTGAAAAATAAAAGAGGGGATGTTCAAGTTACCTGATTATGTCTTCATTTTTTAAAATGAATTTAACTTGGCATTTGTCGTTTCCAAATGTTCCAGAAATTGTCAATGGACAATCATGTTTTAATGTAAACTATAGTCTTAAACGTGTGAGTGAAAATAGAGAGAAAGAGAGAGTGCACTCACTTTTTGGACATACTTCTCCACTTTAATGAGGGGAAATTTTCAGGAGTTCAAACTCCAAAACCTAACTTTCCCCTCAATTTTCAGCCCTAAGCTAATTCTCCAAAGTAAACCATAAACCTTAAGAGGGTTTATAAAAGGGAGGCTCTGAAAGCTTGAACTCACCAGAGACCAGTCAGAAAACTAACCTTCCTGAAGTCATCGCCCAAGAAAAAAGTAAATGCAGCTATGCTCAAAACCTGTAGACATACTTAGTGGTTTTTATACTGGTCTGATTATATTTTCCTACCTAATGCCAACCTTTCCAATTAACTGTAAATTTCTGACAGTTGTAAACTATGGAATGCAGTGGTGACATAATTAGGACTTATACATAATAAATAATACATCTGTAGTATTTTAACCTCCACTACCAGTTATGAGATTAGTGTGTGGGCCAATTAACTACAGGAGCTTTTTTTTTTAACTAAGGAACTATAAACACACTGGTTTTAAATGTCCTAATTAGTAACTTGTTCATTAATTAACTTTCTGATTAATTGTGTAGCAATCTAATTTGTAGATGAGCCACTTAAAGAGTGATACCTTGTAATTCTTTCTTCTGTCTTTAAAATTCCCCCGTAAAATGTGATTTTGTATCCACCTGGCATCTCAGTTGTGGAAATGCTTTCCTTGAAAGAATCTGTGCCTTTGGAATAAAACTAAAAGTAAATTGTACTTAATCCGTCCCTATCCGAACTGGACAGGTTGGCTGGAGACAGAGGGTGGGGGTTGGGGGCTGGAGCAGAATATACTGCAAATTATAGGAGGAAGTGGATAAAGGGCTAAATTACCCTATACACTTGAGACTGAAAATAGTTCCCCCTTTCTTATAGAGAAGAGAAAAAGCATTTATGCATGACTTTCATTGCAACCAGTTCTCAAACCCAAAAACCATTTTAGAGGAAAAGAATAATTTTTAAAGAAAACTTATGGCCTCCACACCCCTATCATGGACTAGCCCAGGGGATAATTTAATGCCGTGGACAAAGGGCTAATGGACGATTTCAATAAAGGCCGCCTTGCATTGGAACATCCTGGGGCTGTTCTATTAGCATCAGAAAGGGCTTGGGGTCCTGCTTCCACCACAGCTATTGTTGCCCGGGTGTGTCGCCAGTCCCATCCTGCAGAAAGCCTTTAGCCCTGATGGCAGATGATTCTCTAAGTGAATAGAGATGAAGGCAGGGATATTAAGTGACTCTATAAAACATCCCGGACACAATTGTGTGATTGATGGAGGACAAAGTGGGAACAGCAGGACACAGGATCCTGGGAGAAGCAGCCTTGTCAATGCGAGAAACCCATCTCTGGAAACAGCTTCTCCTGGAGGAGTTTGCAGTCTATTTGTATGAGTAATCAGCTGGGCCCCCTCTCTGTCAGCCCTGTTTACTCACTGATTTTCTCAACAAGACAACCATTGACACTGGATGGATGGGGCTAATCTGGCGCAGAACTGGCGGCTTCGCAGAGGCTACAGGTCGAAAATAGAGCGCGGTGCCAGCTTCACCTCGCCTAATCTAGCGGCTAATATTTATTAGAGCCAATTTATACCGCTGCTCTCTCAAAGAGCAAGGAAGGCCTGGGTGCAATTAATAACATGGGCAATAACCACAGACAAACAAATAAATAAGGGTTTGTGAACTGTTTGGTTGGTTTTGAGAGAGGATGGGAGGGGAAAGGGTTGGCTTTGCCACCTGGAGCTGGAAGGCGAGGAAGTAAAGGTAGCCGTGAAGCCCCTAAATAGAGGGGCTTTCTCCTTGGCCCCTCAGCCAATCTCAGAGCAACATCCCGGCTGCAAAATGGCTTTGGAACCTGCACAAATGCATGTAATTCCACTTGAATCCAACAGAATCTGTACAAAGACACCTGCCCTCGCAGGCAGAGGTGCGTGCGCACACTCCTGTTGTAAATATCCAGTTTACGCGCATCCCCACCCAGGGCGGAGGGAAACAGAAGACTGCACGCCTTGCGTTGCGCTCAGCAACCAAGCCCTGCAGTCACCGAGAAGACTAGCTGGTGGCTGTTTGGGAGCTAGGAGCTGGGGAGGCGGGAGAGAGGAGAGAATGTAGATGGGATACTACATAGGGGAACTCTGAGGTCTTAGAGGCTTCAGTCCCCTCCCTCTAAAATTCGTGTCCAGTACCTGGGAGGCCTGTTGTTAGGGAGGCTACCAGTTGCTGCGTTTGCCGTGTTTGGATGTTTAAGATATTTTGTTGGGCCAAACTGGAGAGAAACAGGAAGACAAAGTGTGTGTGAGCTCCAGGGCGTGGGTCTGGAGCCCAGGTTGGTATTAAGTCGCGGATAGGCGCACTTTGCGAAGGGCTGGTAGAAAACGGCATTGTCCTTAACTGGGCGCCGCAGCAGCGGGGGCTGCGGGGGCTGCGGCACTGGCGTTGACCTCGCCGCGGCTCAGGCCAGCAGACCGAAGGCTACGAGGAAGGGAGCCCTTTGCCCTTGTGCCCTGGTCTCCCTACTCGCCCTCCCCGACCCTCTCCCGGCCAGCGGGCGCCCGCGCCTTGCTAATTGCTCGGCTCCCTTCATGCACACACCTCCACTAATTTTACATTTCTCATTCTGCGGGTAGCTGGAAAGCGGCTCAGGGAATACGGTTCCTTCTCTTAGCTACCGCATGAATACAGTGAGTGGTGGCCGTCCAGGCCTCCCTGGTCGGGGGGTTTGGTAAATTAGCAGCTTGGCTGTATAATCAGGCATTCGCCATTGAGGCCACAGTGCTGTATCCGTTAACCAGGTGAGATTTCATCATCTAATGGGTTGGGAGGTGTGACCGAGCTGCTAAGTTAGCAATTAAACTTCACAAATATCATTCGATTGCATTTTTTTTTTTTTTGCAAGCCAGAGACAGGTTACGCCAGGCATTACAGAAAAACAAAAACCAAAAACTCTTTCCAAAATGTACATGCTAAGGGAAATGCTTTCTTTTGTGAAACGTGAAATACATGGCTTGGTATCTAAACAATATTTCAATATCTTATCCTATAAAACATAGTCTAGTAGTTATGGTTCTAAGTAGAGGAAGGGAATGTTTCTGACCAGCCAGTTCCTCCAAAGGCAGGGAAGAACTATGTCTAAAATACATCATATTAGATAATATCTAATCTAGGACGGGAAAATCTGGGAAATAATGGAGATTTGTCCCTTTGGGCCTATTGTTTAGATTTATTATTGTATTAAGTGTTGGAATCAAAGAGAAAAGGGCAAACAGTCAGGTAAAAGGTTATTTCAAGCCTGTAACATAGCTGGCAAGAGCCAGCCTCCTGGGCCTGTGGGACCTGAAGTCTTGCACCTCCACCTTGATCTTTAAGATGCAGCCATATTAGTTGGGGCTGGCTACTGAAATTCTGATATATTAGTTAGGTTTTCTTCTGGAAACAAGTACGGTCTCTCTTGATAGTGAGAATTCGCTATGTCTTTAGGTATGTGGGATATATACGTGGTATCTATAAAATAGAGAAAGAGTGCGAGACCTAGTAGATTTTTCCAAGTGTTAAATGCCTAAATGGAAACATAACGGAAAATATTGTTAGCTTTATCTGGGGACACCAGGGACGCAGGTTAAAGTATTTTTCATCTAATTTGATAGTGAATAAAGCACTTAAAGCACTTGATGATTTATTGATCAAATAGAAATCAGGCAGCAGACAGCAGCTCCTTTTAAAATCCCTATCCACACGATTAAAAGCCAAGTGAACTTTTTTTTTTACAGTTTTGCTCAGTAAGCTTTATGTTATATAAGGAATAAAAAGAGAACAGTTCTTCTGACCTATAAATCTCTCCTTTGGCTAATATGAATGACAAGGGGGCACGTGAACCTCCATTGAACTGTAAACACTCTTTTAATGGACAGTAATGGCCCTATGATTTTTAGCTATTGTTCCAAAATGACTACCATGTTTATTGCCATCATTAAAAATGAATTAAAGAGTTATGAAACTCCTCAATAATGAGAACTCCAGCCGTTTATAAGCGGTGGTTCTCCTCTCCCCAGCGCACTCGAAGGTTCTGCTGCTCTGGGTGGCGCAGGCTGAGGGACACCCGCCCGGGGAGACGGTTTTGGGGGGTGGAGGGAGAAGCAGAACATTTCTCTCGAAGAGGCTCGTAAGGGCCTAGAGGACAGGGGAAAAGAGAGGAAGGAGGAGGCAACGGGGTAGGTTAGGGAAGTCCAGAAAGCCTTGCCAGCTCGGACGCTTCCCGCGAGGAGGAGTGCATGTGGGTGGAGGCTGGAGTTGGAGGTCAGGGGAGAGCAGGGTGTGTCTCCCCGGCCGCGTGGGGGTTGCGGCCAGGAGCCAAGGACGGCCGGTGAGAGGCGTCAGGTGGAAAGAATGGGGTGAAGAGAATGGGGGTGGGGGCAGCGAGAAGAGTCCACGCGGCGGTAGCTGGGCCCCAGAAGGCCCCGGGACAGGAGGGACGCCCGCGCGGGACAGGTGCGGGACCGCTCCTATCTTACCCCCAGCTCCTCAGGGGCGAAGGGGGCGCCCACACCCCCTCCCCCCAGCTCCCGAGCCGCCGGGGGCTTCACAGGAAAATGGCTCAGCAAAGTTGCGTGCAGCCCGTGCACTGTTCTCCGAGGGGTCCCTGGCTGGAGCCTGCACGTTTCTCTTTGCATTAGCAAAGCCCAAAGTCATCCAGTTTGCGCTAATCACCACAATTAGTCCTGAATTATCACCGGACTCTGACAGACGTTCCTTGTAACTCTCTTTTATTTCCAACAGCCCTAATCAGCCGCTCTCATTACAAACGCTGATTAAACTGCAAATTATCCAGCAGCGGCCCTGTTCCCGTCTACCAGCAGCTCGTTCAATATCAATTAAGGCCGAGCGGCAAAGCCTGCAGCCTCCGAGAGCTTCCAACTGCCTGATAGTGGCACTTATTAGTTTGGAAAACTAGGAAAATACTAATAATCAACAACCAGGGGGAAAGAAGAGGCAACCAAACAAAAGGAAGGCAGGAACGCCGCAGGAAAAAGGAGCGAGCGCGCCGCCTGCCCACCCCAGCCCCTCCCTTGGCCCCAGGTGCGATCCCAGCCCTGAACCCGGGGGGCGGTTGGGGACTGGGAGGGGTCCAGTTCCCAGAACCAGTGAAGTTGTGCGGGATGGCCGAATGTATTCGCTAAGGTGCTGTCTTAAGCTCGCCAAAGACATTTATTCAAGTAATGCCTCGTATTTGGGCATTTAAAACAAAACTAACTTCCAGAACTGCCTCCATCGAGTCGTTCTGAAATCCGTTTCCAATAAGCTGTTTCGTTTGATGCTTAAAACACATTGACCTCGTCCCGTAAATAAAAACGGAGCTGCTGACAGTTGATTTTATTTACCTATTGTGTCAAATTAGATTTCCACGGCAGAGCGCTGCTCACAGAGACTGCAAAAAATGCAGTCCTGTCGCCCCACCTCCATCCCTACGTGGGGCTGAGGTGTGAAAACAAAACCTGCCTTTCTCTTCCCTTTCCCTTCTCCCCCTCCCTTTCCTAGAATAAGTGGCTGCAGTCGAGAGAAACTAGCCCTTTCCTTACAAGGGAGCTCGGCTTTGCCAAGGGATTCAACTGGGACGAAGAAAGCCTCTGAAGAAAGGTCTTGGTGGGTTTTAAGGTGGCTGGGACCCTCAAGTCACAGCCATTAGCCCTTGTGGCCACCCTCTATGCCCAGGCAGGGGCAAGCTCCATGAGAGCTGTCCTTTTCCTTTTGATGGAATTGTCCCCCATATCCAAAAATTTAAAGATGTGAAGGACCATAACTCACTAAAGCTGGAGAAAGGGTTTAATAGACTGTTAATTTCTGTCTAGGACTGGACAAAGGCATGTGTCTGAGGATTTATACATCATTAATAATGTGTGTGTGTTTGTTTTTACCAAAAACTGTTCATTCCCTGATGGGCTTGAATCCCTTTGAAAACTCGCATGAGGAGTGAATTATCAGAGGCTGCTTAATACAGCTAAGCCCAACAGCCTGAATCTTTTTTTTTTTTTTTTAAGATTTTATTTATTTATTTGACAGACAGATCACAAGTAGGCAGAGAGGCAGGCGGAGAGAGAGAGAGAGACAGAGAGAGGAGGAAGCAGGCTCCCTGCTAAGCAAAAGCCTGATGCGAGGCTTGATCCTAGGACCCTGGGATCATGACCGGAACGGAAGGCAGAGGCTTTAACCCACTGAGCCACCGAGGCGCCCCAGCCTGAATCTTTTCAAACGAAGTCTGAAATTTAAGTTTT
Organism: Martes martes; assembly: GCF_963455335.1. Classification (NCBI taxonomy): domain Eukaryota; kingdom Metazoa; phylum Chordata; class Mammalia; order Carnivora; family Mustelidae; genus Martes; species Martes martes. The sequence continues at coordinate 63,490,698 of NC_137892.1, forward strand.
TGCCCCTTTCCTAAACTTTGGAGCAAGGTAGTTGTAATTACATTTTCTTAGATTTAAAACACAGGAAAAGTTTTCCTGCTCCTCAAGAGCTGGTGTGCTTCCTTCTTTCTGCAGGGGAAAAACCACATGACTAATTTGTTTTTCCTTTCGAATTGACTGCTGGGGAGCTCAGAGCTAAATCTCACATTTAGCATGGTGCCCACCTTTGTGATGGAATTACTTCTTCTCATTCCTTAACTCTATATTTTCCTGCTTTTTGTTGGAAATAAGCAGGAATTAAATGTCTTCTGAGGATTTACTACCTTATCTTTATGCCATCAATCCCACTTTGAAAAGTACAGCAATTTTGGAATTGAAAATACTTGAGGCTCCTAAAAAAGGGGGGAGGAACTTTATAAAATATACCACATTTGCCTCGTTGTGTTTCTGGCAAGTATTTGCTTTCTAACTTATGAGAGAAACTCCTCTGACTTAATGTTTCTGCTCTTTCTCATCAATGTTGGTGACGCCATTGCTTTCCTCTGTATGTTCAGAACCACTACTCTAGGCTAGGGTCTCATCATCTTAGGCCCAAGTCTGAAGCAGGATCCTAAGTCCCCCAAAGACTGATGCATCACTAGATCCCAAACAGCTGCCAGTGCGTTCTCCTGAAACCACTCTGTTCTCCTACTGTGGCTTAAATAGCGTTTTCTTCTCTGCATCATTTCACATATTTTGTTTACATCTCTTGAAACTTTAGAATTTCTATTATGCTAATTTGCATTTGCTGTTACATGCTTTTTGGTGATCTAAAGCTTTTTCTTTTTTTTTTTTTTTTTTAATTTTTTTATTTTAATAAACATATAATGTATTTTTATCCCCAGGGGTACAGGTCTGTGAATCGTCTGGTTTACACATTTCACAGCACTCATCATAGCACATACCCTCCCCAATGTCCATTTCCCCACCACCCTCTCCCATCCCCCTTCCCCCCCCCCGCAACCCTCAGTCTGTTTCTTGAGATTGAGTCTTTTATGGTTTGTCTCCCTCCCAATCCCATCTTTTCATTTTTTCTTTTCCTACCTCCCCCCAAACCCCCCCACCTTGCATCTCCACTTCCTCATATCAAAGAGATCATATGATAGTTATATTTCTCCGATTGACTTATTTCGCTAAGCATGATACCCTCTAGTTCCATCCACGTCGTCGCAAATGGCAAGATTTCATGTCTTTTGATGGCTGCATAGTATTCCATTGTGTATATATACCACATCTTCTTTATCCATTCATCTGTTGATGGACATCTAGGCGCTTTCCACAGTTTGGCTATTGTGGACATTGCTGCTATAAACATTCGGGTGCACGTGCCCCTTCGGAGCACCACGTTTGTATCTTTAGGATATATACCCAGGAGTGCAATTGCTGGGTCGTAGGGTAGCTCTATTTTCAGTTTTTTGAGGAACCTCCACACTGTTTTCCAGAGTGGTTGCACCAGCTTGCATTCCCACCAGCAGTGTAGGAGGGTTCCCCTCTCTCCGCATCCTCGCCAGCATCTGTCATTTCTTGACTTGTTAATTTTAGCCATTCTGACTGGTGTGAGGTGGTATCTCATTGTGGTTTTGATTTGTATTTCCCTGATGCCGAGTGATGTGGAGCATTTTTTCATGTGTCTGTTGGCCATCTGGATGTCTTCCTTGCAGAAATGTCTGTTCATGTCCTCTGCCCATTTCTTGACTGGATTATTTGTTCTTTGGGTATTGAGTTTGATAAGCTCTTTATAGATTTTGGATACGAGCCCTTTATCTGATATGTCGTTTGCAAATATCTTCTCCCATTCTGTCAGTTGTCTTTTGGTTTTGTTAACTGTTTCCTTTGCTGTGCAAAAGCTTTTGATCTTGATGAAATCCCAATAGTTCATTTTTGCCCTTGCTTCTGTTGCCTTTGGCGATGTTCCTAGGAAGAAGTTGCTGCGGTGGAGGTCAAAGAGGTTGCTGCCTGCATTCTCCTCAAGGATTTTCTAAAGCTTTTTCTAGTTAAAAATATATTAAAGGATTTGCTTTGTACAGGGACTTGCTAAACTCTTTACATGTGTTACCTCATTTGATCCTTAAACAATCTTAATATATAGGTACCATTTATTATTACTGCTATTCATCTATAAACCATATAAAGTAAAGCTCAAAAGATCTATAATCAGTGACCATGTGAGTCAGAGGCCCAGCATGGATTCTGACTTGCCTGAGTATATGGCCTCCCCAGTCTTTGAGGTAGGAATCAAGCTTTCTGTTTTGTTTCCTCTTCTATCTCATGTAATAAGAATTGAGAAAAATCACGTATGGAGTGCCTGATTTTTTAAATCTATGGGACCCCCTCTCCCCAGACATTCACACATGACTTGAAAAGCATGGCTTTGATAATGAGGTTTCCTACTCCAAAATCCAAGTGAATGTAATCCCTGGGCTATCCATCTTCTCACTGAAAAGGGGAAACATTTCTTTCTTTCTTTCTGTTTCTTTTATTAAATCTACCTTGATCTGAGTGCCACCAGCAGCTGTTGACACATACCTAAGAAGGAAGTATGTTTCTGGGGAGTCCTCTTCTGTGGGACAATACCCCAGTAACCATATGAAAGGCATCTCTCCAGCTGGCATGGGTAAAACTATGTGAAACCCATTCCCACAGCATTTTGGAATTTGACATTCCAGATAATAATATGCTTCTCATCTGAGATCTGCTCAAAAGGCAAGATTAAGGAAGCCAGCTGATTACAGCTTTTAAATAAGGGCATTTGTGCATGCATTTGTCAATTTTCTGTAAAAGCTGAAAATACTTCCTCAGTCAACTTAGCAATATTAGTAGGAGAGTTTCGCCCAGATGTCCTGAAACGCAGATTAAAGTCCTAATCTTGATGAGCAAGGCCTAATTTTGGATATTTTTTAATCAAATTTTATGTCCTGTCATGAAAACCTTGAAAAATTACTTCCCATCATGACATTTAAAAAATTGCCTTTTATCCCTGAAACTGGAGAATAAAGATGCTTTTAGCAGTAAAATTTAGTATGGGATAGGGCCTATGTTTAAAAATACTGCTGACAAAGACACATTTGAAAAAAAGGCAATGCTGCTGCCACTGGCAGGTTGATCCTCCTTGTCCGAACCTTTGGTGTAGACGTCTACGAGGCCATTTCTACCTACATGGAACAGTTAGAGGTTATTGTAACCATCTTAGCAATAGACGGGAGCTCAGCTGGAACTGATATGTGTGATCACTGATTGATTACCTGTCTGCTTGATAGTGTGTAGTTGAGTGAACTCGTTTCCTTTACAGGACAGAAAGATTCACAAAGTAGAAAGTGCAGGTCCTTAAATTACATGAAAATTAATGTTAAGAATATAGTGATGAATCTCTGCAGATGTATGCACATACTGTGGGTATGGGTATACCCTGATTTAGGAAAATCACAGCTGTGGCAGTCTCTGTTTACAACATAGACGAAAGGATGCCGTTATTAGCATTACAAAAGAGATAATTTCTTTCTTACAGGAGAATTAGCCTCAAACTTCCTTAGCACCCTATTGCATTTAACATATACTTGGATCTATAATCTTTCCCTTTAAACACAGCTTTCTGGGGACTTCTCTGTTGCACAAAAACAAGGTGTCCACCAGCATGGTCTCTTTTCTTGGAATCTTCTTGAATTCTTATTCAAGAATAAGAATGTCTTGGGGCGCCTGGGTGGCTCAGTCGTTAAGCGTCTTCCTTCAGCTCAGGTCATGATCCCAGGGTCCTGGGATGAGCCCTGCATCGGGCTCCCTGCTCAACGGGAAGCCTGCTTCTCCCTGTCCCGCTCCCCCTGCTTGTGTTCCCTCTCTCACTGTGTCTCTCTGTCAAATAAATAAATAAACTCTTTAAAAAAAATAAGAATGTCTTATTCATTTTTCTAATCCAAGAGCTGGGAAGAGTACCTTTAAATAGTCACTTTCCATAGGTATGCTGAAATCTGCTGCTACCGTGAAGATTGCTCTGGATTCTATGGTTCTTTTTTCTCTGGGCTCACACATGGAGGACTTACCTGCTGGTTGAGGGCAGTTGCATTTTTGTGCAGTTTGTTTCTACTTGCTAATATACCTCTTCAGGGTGAGATAAGGCCTAGGCTCAAAATATTGCCTCCTGGGTTGCCCTAATCACATCTCTTTATTGTCTGAGGTCATTCGGAGGCTCTGTTCCAATTAATCTTTCTAGTGTTTTCCCTAGTCAATGTATTGGTCTTCTTCCCACCTCAACTCAATGAACAAAAGCCCAGCTCTCATATCTGCCCTCATATATCTCTGCCATGGGGGAGGGGCTGCAGGCTGAAACATAATGTCCCAGATCTAACCTGATGTCAGAATTTGCTGTCATTGAATCACACCCAAAGAAAGTTGCTCGTTCAACTAGGCTCCCTATCCCTGGCTTCCTGTGAGTCTAAGTGGCCCAATCGTCAGTATTATAACATTGGGATACTACTATAAGCTGGTATTCTGGAGGGGTGGGTGGGGCTTAGCCTTCCAGAACAATGGATTCCTTTGAGGATCTGATGAAAGTTATACACCTCCTCCTCAGGAAAATGCACATATTCATAGTCATGGAAATTTTTGCATACAGTTTTGGACGGTTCCCAAGTGCCTCTTTCTTAGAAACAGGCCTCTTTTGTCCTTGTTTGCTCTGAGTCAGGCCATCAGAGTTTTTTTGTTTTTTTCTTTAATGAACAAATTTTTTTTTTTTTTTTTTGACAGAGATCACAGGTAGGCAGAGAGGCAGACAGAGAGAGGAGGAAGCAGGACCCCCGCTGAGCAGAGAGCCAGACATGGGGCTTGATCCCAGGACCCTGGGATCATGACCTGAGCTGAAGGCAGAGGCTTTAACCAACTGAGCCACCCAGGTGCCCCTTTAATGAACAAATTTTTAAAAATATTTATTTTTAAGTAATCTCTGCACACAGCATGGGGCTTGACCTTACAAGAGTCCCCTGCTCTACCAACTGAGCCAGCCAAGTGCCCCACCATCAGAATGCCTATTCACCCGTCACTAATAACAAAAAATAATTAATTCAGGAAAGATCAAGTCACTTTTTCTCAAATCCCCACAAAAAGCCCTTAATACCTATGAAATCAGTTTTTCTCCTACAGTAACCAGTGCACACATTTACACAATATTCCAGCTTCAGGTTACGTCAGTATACCCATCTTTAGACAGATGTAACTACATTCCTAATAAATGCACAGGGACAGCCCATACGCTAAACTTTTACCAACATTTTAAACATTAGAATAAAAGGAAATCTTGGGTTTTATTTTTTTTTTTTATTTTTATTTTTTATTTTTTTGTTTTTGTTTTTATTATATTTTCTGTTTTTTTCTTCTATTTCTTTTTTCCCATCCCTGGCAAATTGGTTGCAAATACTGAAATGATCAAAAAAAACCCATCCCATAACACTAACCTAATTAATTGAGTCAAGCTATCTATTTCAGATGGAGACCCCAAATCATGCACATCTACATATAAGAACGTGTATTTAGGATTTCCAAAGGAAATTTCCTTGTGGCAACTAAGCAAAACCCTAGGCCTTCCTTAAAATGCAAGAGCAGATGTATTTTCAGATAGTCTGTCATGTAGGTAACCAAAGTGGACTTTTAATTATGGGACATTAACTATGCATTAATATCTCATTATAACCAGAGTATAGAACACATAAACTGCCATTAGAACTGAGCAGGTTTGTACTATATGGGATCAGTTTTGATTTTTGCTGCTTACTTCCTCGGGGTTTGATCCCACCTCCATCCCAAGTGCCTTCCCCGCAGTACTCAGAGTGAAGGAGCTTCATCCCACCCTGTGGCAGTGGCAACTTGAATGGTAGTTGCCCCAGACGTGGCATCAGAGGGTCCAGTCAGATTGTTTGAGGAGGAATGCTGCCAACTGCATTCCTAGCCTAGCCAGGCTCTTAAGGGGCATCCTGAAGTGGCAGGAAAGCAACAACCCCATCTTCTGTGTTCAGCTCTCCCAATCCACACACAACTCAAGCCAGAGCATTTGGCTCAGTGGCTTCAGTCAACTTTCTGACTTTGCTGGGTCTTGGGTTAGCTATCAGCAAAATAGTACTTTGATTCCCAAGGACTCTGAGAACCTTGATTAAGCAGTTTAAGAATCAAAAGTATGACAAGACACTACAATAACATATTCTGGAGGAATGTTGGAAAACTCAGGGGCAGAGAGCCCATACTGTGAATAGGAGGCAACTATCAATGAAGGCAAAATAACAGACCAAAGGAGATCAAGATGGCCACTGCCAACAATTAACCTAGTTTTCTTTCAGATCTATTTTTCCTTTAAATATATTAATGAAAAATATATTCTTGAATATACTCTAAGTTTGAAGAATTCCCACATATATGTTCGTATTAACAATAAAGAGGTGGATAATATATTCATAAGAATACATTATATTTAGTAAATAGATATATTTTATATAAAGTCTTCTACTCTTCAGTCTCTCCCTTAGTTCTCTCTCCAACTCCAGCTCCAGTGGCAGCACATGGACAGATACGATTTAAACTTCACAAATGTCCTTATGAAGACAGAATTAAACAATTTCCAAATAGCTGAAAATAAAAAACAAGTCAATGTGGCTTTCAGTGAACTGGCTTTGGGCAAATTGGTCTTTTTGCCTCAGTATCAAGCTCTTGCTGTTAACTCAATGTTGTTTTCTGTTTTGTTTTTTGCAAACTTTTAACTCAGTTTTGGATCCAGTCTTGCTAACAGGGTTTTTGTCTTGTTCCTGAGTCCACAGCTCATGTAATTGTTTTTGTGTAGTGAATGGATGTCTCTGTTGTTCATTGAGTCTAGGCTCTCCCTTCTTGCCAGTGCAGTTCCAGGGAGGAATTCCTCCCCCTATCACTAGAGTCCTGTTGTTCAATCAGGAAATTCTTCTGAACACTTATTATGTGCCAGGCACTGTACTAATACCAGGGATATAGACAAAGCTTAGATTTATTTAATTCTTGATGCTTATATTTGGTAGAAGAGGATAAACAATAAAAGTGTAGACCAATAAAAGAGAATTTCAGACACTGATGAGGTCTAAAAAGAAAACTAAATGGGTTGTTTTAACAGAGAGACACAGAAGGAGGCTACTTCAAATAGGGTTATCATGAAGAGGTCTTTGACTAGGTGACATTTAAGCCACAATCTAGCCAACAAGAAGTCAAGCCTGATAAAGATCAGGGAGGGTTGCGGGGGGCAGGCATGGGGGAGAACATTTCTGGAAGCAGAAATTGTTAGCATAAAGACCTTCATACAGAATTGTTCTTGGTGTGTTCTCAGGACAGAAATAAAATTGTGACTGGAATTAATGAGAAGACAGGGAATGACAGGAGTTGAGGTCAGAGAGGTAAGCAGAAGCTAGATCATGTAGGGCCTTGTATACTGTAGTAAAGGATCAATATTTTCTAGATGAAATAGAAAGCCATTGGAGGGCTTTAAAATGGGAGTGGTGAGATCAAATTTGTTTGTAAAGGATCACTTTGACTGTAGGTGGGTGGAGAATGAATTATAGAGGCCCAAGAATGGAAGAAGAAAGAGTAGTTAGGAAACCACTGTACATCTCCAGAGAGATGATGGTGGCTTGATGTGGAGGTACTTGTGACTATAGGGTAATAGATGGATTTTGGATATGTTTTGGAGGGAAATGACAGGATTGCTGATGGATTCAATGTAGGAGAAGAGGGAGAAGGCGAAAAAGGTTGACTTTCAGGTCTTGATCTTGATTCTCTAAGTAGGTAGTGTATAGCTTCCTGAAATTTGGAAAGACAGGCTTTGTTGGGGTGGAGGAAGTAAGCATTCTCTATGAGATACTCTTGAACATCCAAATAGTTCTAACTAACTTCCCCTCCCCGCGGTGATCACCCACTTTGTTGTACCTTCCAACAGTACCTGATTTCAACTTTCTAGTTCCTTTGTTGTGCCCTTTGTGCTATCTAACACTCCATTCCCTCATTCCTCCAAAATGTCTGCTGTTTGCCAGTCTGCCGGGCTTGTTTGTAGCCATGACTGTTCTGCACTGTCTTCTCCATGCCCCAGCCATGTAGGTGTGGTTAGCTGTGTTTTCCCAGTGCCAGCGCAGTCTCATTTGAGGAGTCTGGGTGCAGGTTCCAGGCTCCTGCAGTTTCCTTTCTTCTGCTGGGTGAATTGCTTTATCTCTCTAGTTGCTGGCCTCCTCGTTTGTAAGATGAATTAGATCAATTATTGAAGCAGGTTGCTGAACCAGCAGCATCAACATCACCTGGGAATTTATAAGAAATGCAGGTTCTCAGGCTCCACCCATATTTACTGAATCACAACCTCTGGGGGTGGGTTTTAATAAACCCTGCACTTGTATCTCAAAATTCATGCCCAATTTTGAGAGCCACTGAACTAGATATTCTTTAAGCTCCCTTCTGGTGCTTACATTCTATGAATCTATTATCCTTTGATCTGATCTACATGATTTACGTGATTTTTTAAAATTCTGTAATCATGTCTCAGGGTTATGAAGAGTTCAGATAAGTGAAAGGGCATATTGTGAGATACCCCCTTCCTTATATAATTATTTATGTAGTTTCTTCAAACATTTATTTAAATTCATCAGCCTCCAGCCATATACTTTTAAAGAAACTTTAATAAAAAAATCACTGAGATTTATCACAGTGGAGTTGTACATCATTTTAGTGAATGGTTGAAAACTGCTGAACAGGTGTAATAATGCCTTTGGGATTAAATAATTGTAACTGAATTACATCTTCATAATGATAGCAAGGGGAGGCAGCACCTCTCACTGCTCTATCACAGTTGATTTTAGAAGGGTTATAAGAAGTGGAGCAAGTCTGAACCATTATTATCACCAACTGTTTGGGATGCTGTACTCATAAACTGTAAACAAAATTGTAATTATTAAGCTGTGGTCATGTACAAATTTCCAAGAGATGGAATTGGTGTAACATTTTAGAGTTTGGTTTTCTTAAATTTAATCTCTCTGATGCTAAAATAACCAATTGTTTCCCTCAATTCAGTTTAAAAAACAAACAAAAACAAAAGCAAATAATACCTAATTCAATTAAAGCCATTTGTTTGCAGTCACCATGACAGAATTAACACTTATTTAACTTAATGTCCTCTGCTTCTACTAGTTCCAGAGGCAATGTGAAACTTAAGAATATAATTTATTTTTTTTTTTTTTTTTTTTTTAAAGATTTTATTTATTTATTTGACAGGCAGAGATCACAAGTAGGCAGAGAGGTGGGCAGAGAGAGAGAGAGAGAGGAAGGGAAGCAGGCTCCCTGCTGAGCAGAGAGCCCGATGTGGGGCTCGATCCCAGGACCCTGGGATCATGACCCGAGCCGAAGGCAGAGGCTTTAACCCACTGAGCCACCCAGGCGCCCCTTAAGAATATAATTTAAAGATGTAAAGATTCATCACATTCTCAAAGCTCAGGAAACAAAACAAACAAAACAGCCTGAAGCTCATGAGTCCTCAAATTGTCCACTAGAGAATAGAAATTTGATATGTGTTGTTGTTGTTTAATAAACATAAGATTCTTTTTAAAAAGAGTTTTAAAAGATTGTAAATATCTTGCGGGTTAACTTAGAAAAATTCACTAATTGTCTGTACTTGCTGCATGGACTAGGGATGATAAAAGCCAGACAAGGGAAGTGCTTTTAAAGGTGTGCAAAGAAATGAATTCCTAGTAAACAAACATGTTTGAATTTCCCATTTTCAGGCCTCTGTGTTCTTGGTGAGCATGAAAAACAGATCCTGCCTTCTGAAACCATAAATCCAACACCGGGGAAGACAGCTAAAAGGTAGATCTCAGGTGTCCTTATGATTCATTCTTTTTGTCTTTACTGCAGTCACCTCGACCATTTAATTGTACCAATTTCTAAAAGAAATGTAACAAGGTTTTAAGTATGAGTTCTAGTTGATGCTTAAACTGAAAGAAAATGAAATACTCGCAAATGCTTGTATAATATAAGCCAAGGGGTTTTCACAGTTAATTGGAACATCTGAGTAAAATGAAGATTACCTATGTTTTATGTCTGCCACTGATGAGAAAACGAGAGATTGGTGTGATGTACTCATTGGTTTGTGAATCTAAAGGTGTGTGGAGAGTGTCACAAATCACCTTGATGTCCCTGAGAAGGAGATTTTACCTCTGAAGCTCCGATTAATAAAAAAAGATATTTAGCTAGATAGCCCTTGGTTGCCTATGCATCTGTGTGTTCTGACACATAGCAGCCCCTTCATTTCAGGGCTGGAATAACTTACACTCAGGAAATCAGCTCAGGATTCATTGTCTTTAGATTAGTATATGTAAAACATCTCAGTTGGAGGCAGTAAAGAGTCAAAACAAATCACACTACACCTGCTTTCAAGATCTGTTCTCATTTGTAAAGGTAATATGAATTTGATATAAGAATACCAGATCATTTTCCCCTGAGCACAAAATTTGTTTATTGCCTATCGAGAAAAGAAGTGGCAAAGGTACAGAGTTAGAGGTATTCATCTCCTGCTGCGCGTGCGTCTGAGGTCAGCCTGGTTCCTGCCAAACTCCCCAGCTTTTTCTCTTATCTGAAAGTGGAGGTGAATGGGGCAGGGGGTCGGGGTGATGGGCAGCAGGAACCCTGAAGCAAAAAGCGCAACTGCACCCTCCATATCTACTTTCACTAGCGCACACTGTGCAGAAGAACAGACTAAATTAGAATTCAAAGCAGGGCAACCTGGGTGGCTGTCGGTTAAGCTTCTGACTCTTGATCTCAGCTCAGGTTTTGATCTCAGGGTTCTGAGTTCAAATTCTGCGTTGGAGCTTGGTGTGAGTTCAAGCTCAGCATGGAGCCTACTTTAAAAAAAATTAAATTCAGAGGAACAAAGAAACAGATTGAACCTCAATGTCTCCTGTCAGACACAACATTCTGCCTTGCCTTCAGTAAGAAAAACTAAAAGAGGAGCTCCTCCATGTTGGAAGGACCCAATAAATAAGTCAGTTCCACTGCCCAGGTCCAGTGTGATTTTTGACCCATTCAAGATTTCAGTTTGTTGAGGGTAGAGCCAGTCTCGCAGTCCAGCAACCTTTCTTGTATATCACCCCTTTCCCATAGAATATTTCTCTGAAAACTTGGTTCCATTAAGCAGTTAGCAAAACAGGTGTTCCAAAAACAGGGTGTGGTAGTCAAATTCCTTTAGGCAGCAGATGGTTACATTCATTCCGTCATTAAACAGTGTCAGACGAGTTTCTTGGGGACAGGTTCCTGAGTCTGTTTGCCCTTGTTGATTGTGAAGGGAGGCACGACTCGCTGGTGTAGAATGAAGTGTTCCCAGGCGTGCTTGGTGACAGAATCCTCTTCTGTTGTGGAGCAGGGAGGCTTTGGGGAGTCTAGTGATTCACAGAGCTTTCTTTGGACAGATTTGATCTATGCCAAGGTGGTCCTGTAGTGACTGCTTATTTGCTCGGAGACTTGGGAGAAGACCAGTTGGTTCAGAGGGTGAATGGGGCACCTATGGGCAGGTCAGGCACTCAGAACTGCAGGATGCTTGTCTGCCAAAAGAGATAGCTGGTCTACAGCAGTGGTTTTCCATGAGAAAAGGAAGTATTGTTGGAACTACAGGGGCTGGGCCAGTGTCTTCTGGAGGCAGGGAAGGGTCTCCTGTGGTAGACAAAACTTTCCACACCCGCACACCCCCAAGTGGAAAACTCCCCACTTTACCATTGTTGACCTAATAGCATTGTACATGCATGTATTATTTGACCGGCAATTCTTCCTACAAGAGAGTTTCTTTCTGACAAACTTACATTTTTGGAAAAAATATATATACATGCCATATACACACATATATTTTATACACGCACACACACAGTGATAGTCACTGAAGCAATGTTAGTAATAACAAGAGGGGCACCTGGGTGGCTCAGTGGGTTAAGCCTCTGCCTTCGGCTCGGGTCATGATCTCAGGGTCCTGGGATCGAGCCCCACATCGGGCTCTCTGCTCGGCGGGGAGCCTGCTTCTCCCTCTCTCTCTGCCTGCTGTTCTGCCTACTTGTGATTCTATCTCTCTCTCTCTGTCAAATAAATAAAATAAAATTAAAAAAAAACAAAAACAAAAACAAAACAACAACAACAAAAAAAAAACGAGATGAGAAGCAAGTAAATATCCACAAAAGGAATATGTGTAACCATTACATAAAGCCAACTCTAGATGTATGATTAAATGAAAAAGTAAAGCACAGACACAGGACATTAGGATAAAACTGCATTACATATCATTAGTGGATACTCAAGAAGTATAACAGTGGTTGCACCTAGTGTCTCAGGGCTGGGGCTGTCAGAAAAACATATTTCACAATCTATACCCTGTTACATGCTCAGTTTTGTACCATATGTAAGAGAGCGGCTCCCAGTTGCTCCCCCCCCATACATATATGTCAGTCATCATATCAAGAGATAGAGTTATTTCCGTTTGAATCTGGGCTGGCCTTGGGAAATACTTTAGTGGACACGTCCTTCTGGTAAGTCCACCCTTAACCTCTAGGAAGACTAATAGCTTCTGCTTCCTTCCCATGAGAAGCCAGCTACCGTGTAAGATGTCCAGTCACTCTAAGAATACCATGCTATATTCGGCCATCTCTGTGGAGGCACCCAGTAGGTGAGTGAGAAGCCATCTTAGACGTTGCAGCCCCAGCAGACACTATGTGCTGTTGGAGAACCACCCTGCTGAGCCTGTCCCAGATGGTAGAATTGTGTTTTTGTTTCAAACCACTAAGTGCTGGGGTCATTTATTAAGCAGAAAGAGATTTTAAAAATTATTGCATATTAAATGTAAATATGTAAAATAATTTCAAAGTGTTTTTTCATATAAATTTGTATAAATGCAGGATTTGAAATATTTTAATAGGAGGATAAGAAAGATAACTACAGATGACTGAAGTGGGGATCAGAACATATCACCCATGAGGAAAAAGAGTAAAACTAATGAGGAAAGAGGCAAATTTTGCTGACTTCACAAGACACCCCGGGGTTTAATTTCTGTCAGGGCAACACACCCAGTCCTGTGTGTGTGTCTCTCTCTCTTTCTCACACACACACACAGCCAGTTAATTATTCTTCTAATTGGGGGGAGAGGAGCGAATATTAAACAGGTTAATTGTTACCATCATCAACCAGAGTCCAAGACTGTGAATTGAGAGTATGTTCCAAGTTACACCATGGGATGCCTGCTGGGACCTGATAATGTGATAAAGAAATAAGACAAAGGAACCTAAGTAGCATAACCTTAGTATTTCAAAATAATAGACAGGTGGAAGGAGAAATTAGTTTGATTTTAATGAAAAAAATGAATTCTCAAATATTTTAAAGGGCTGCAGTTATTACTTTTAAGTACAGTACATTTTACAAAGCTATAAATGGGTATCTAATAAGTTAAATGAGGTAAGTTAATGAAAGAATTAAGATTCACAAGAGGCCTACATTATGTAATTATGTATCATAAAACAGAAAGTCCTTTAACATGTTAGAATTAATTGGATGACCCAGAAATTGAAGGTACATTGAAGTTTTAGTTTGAAAAAGCAACTAATTTCAGATTAAGCCTTTGTACATAGTAGATACTCAACAAATGCTTGGTAAACTAAAATGAACCAACTGGGAAGGGCCTTCGGCAATTGTCACTCCCTCTGGACAGATAACTACACCCAGTTCCCACTGCCTTAGTGGTAACCGCGCCCCCCCCCCACCCCATATTGTATTCAGAGGCACTTGAGAATGTGAGGCTAACCTTGAACATGGTCCCATTTATTTATTTTAAAGCAAATCATTTTAAAAAATCAGCAATGTAATTATGGATAGTAACAAATTATTTGCTGAATAGTGCTGTTAAGAACAGCTAATTTAAGACATTTCCCACGGAAAATTCCAGTTGAAGTGTGAGTAGGTTAACCTGGAAAGATTAATACAGAAAAGAGTAGAAACAAGCAGAATACCAGATTATTTTCCAGGTTCAGCCTGAAGACATGGGAAGGAGCATGTCATGAGAGAGGGATGAGCATCCCGGAGTGTAGGTGTGGAACTGAATAGCTACCATCTCCCCCTCATATTGTTCTGGGACAGGCCCTAGCACCCTGCTCTGGGTAATGAGACCAGCTCTGAGGAGCGAGTCAGAACAGTGGGAGGAAGGACATTGTCATCCTCAGCTATAATATTAACTGGAATCTATCCAAAACATTACCTTGGGTAAGATCTGCTTCCTTAGTTCTTTTCATCAGTGGGGACTCAGGTGAATTTCTAAGACCATAACATAGCTTAGAATCAAGATCAATACTGAATTAGCAGACATGGCTAAGGATAACTAGGGGGAAATAATTAACAAAATTAAGGAGGATTTGCACCGCTGGGAACCATAAAAGTTATTTTATGGGTCCATGTAAATGTAATAAAATCTCTGTCTGTGCCACAATTTAATTTCACATCAAAAAGGTCCCCACAGATAGTCTGTAAGATTATTTTACTAAAATTGAATATGTCTATCCCTTCCTAGTCTAAGCAAAAAAAAAAAAAAAAAACACTTACTCTGCCTAGAAAGTTATGTTTCACACAGAGGACAGGAATAAGGCCCATCTGATCTCAAGCATTGCCTAATGTCAGCAACTCATAGGAGGTAACACAATTAATTTTTATTAATAATAGCACTTCACAATTGGTAGAGATGGAACATAATATATCAAAAGGATGTTTCCAAGAATAGCGCATACTTTTTTCAAATTAAAAGAGTCAAATATTAACAAGAGTGAAATACAAAAAGATAATGTCTATTATACAGACATTTTTCATATTTTTACCATATATTTTAAAAGCTTATTGGCATATAATTCACATACTCTACGATTCACCCATATAAAGCATATAATTTCAGTGGTTTGTGGTATATTCAGAGTTGTGCAACTATCCCACAACCAATCTTAGAACATTTTCATGACCCCAAAAAGAAACCCCATAACCATTAGCAGTCACTCCCCACACTCTCCCTCCCCCAGCCCCTAGGCAACCACTAATCTGTTTTCTGTCTCTAGATTTGCCTATTTCGAATATTTCATGTAAATTGAATTATACAACATGTAGTCTTTTGTGACTGATTTCTTGCATTTAGCATAATGTTTTTAAGTTTCATCCATGTTGTGGGATATATCAGTACTCCATTCCTTTTTATTCTCAAATAATATCCCATTATATGGATATATTACATTTTATTTATCCACCTGTCAGTTTGGTGGACATTTGAGTTGTTTCCACTTGTTGGTTTCTATGAGTAATGCCGTTGTGAACATTGACATACAAGCTTTTGCTGGGACAAGGTTTTGTGCTTTTTTATTTCTCTTGAGTATATACCTAGGAGCATAGGCATAGACAACCTAGGTCATATGGCAGATTTACAATTAAGATTGTGAGGAGCTGTCAGACTGTTTTACAAAGTGAATGTACCAGTTTACATTTATATTTACATTACATGTAAGGGTTTCAGTTTCTCCACATTCTCACTAACAGTTGTTTCTGTCTCTGTTCTTGATTATAGTCATCCTAGTGGATGTGAAGTGTTATCTCAGTTTGGTTTTAATTTGCATTTCCCTAATGACTAATAATGTTAAGCATCTCTTCATTGCTCATTAGCCATTTGTATATTTGGAGAAATGCCTAATTCAGACCCTTTGCCCATTTTTAAATTGGTTTGTCTTTGTATTATTGAATTGTAAGAGTTATTTATATATTCTGGATACAAATCCCTTATCAGATATCATCTGCAAATATTTCTCCCCTTCTGTGGGTTGTTTTTTCACTTTTTTGCTGTTGCTTGAAGTACAAAAGTTTTCAGTTTTGATGAAGTCCAATTTATCTATTTTTTCTTTTCTCTTTTTTTTTTTTTAAGAAGATTTTATTTATTTGTCAGAAAGAGAGAGAGACAGCACAAGCAGGGGTTTGGCAGGCAGAGGGAGAAGCAGGCTCCCTACTGAGCAAGGAGCCCCACATGAGACTCGATCCCAGGACCCCAAGATCACAACCTGGGCTGAAGGCAGTCACTTAACCAACTGAGCCACCCAGGTGTCCCATAGCTATTTTTTCTTTTGTCACTTATACTTTTGATGTCCCATCTAAGAAGGCTTTGCCTAACTCAAGGTCACAAAAATTCACTCCTGGGTTTTTTCAGAGAGTTTTATAGTTTGAGCTTTTACATTTAGATTATAACCATTTTGAGTTAATTTTGTGTATAAGGAAGGGAAGCAGTTCACACCTTGATTCTCTTGCATGTGTATATCCTATAACTGTTTTAAATGATGTTATTACTCATATTTTCTTGCACTCTGAGAAATATATATTGTTAATACAAAAAGGAGAAAGATAGGTTTTGATTCTCCCTCTCATAATTTACTCTTAGATCATACTCACATCCAGTCTGAGGAAATAAATTCTTACCCAGTCAATGCCCAAATGTACTGGCCCATCTGCACACCTAAGATGTGACTATTCAACAGACACTGAAGTGATAGGAGTCATTGCATCATACCCAAAAATGAATCTGGAGAGAAAATGGCCATTTTCCTCTTGTGAATTAAAAAATGTTATAAGAACAGAAAATACTCAAAATGGGCAAGTGTATAGGAAAAAAAAGGATTTCTCCTAGACTGCCCTTAGAAGTGCAAATGAGTATGATGTTTTCTGGAAAGTAGTTTGGCCATATTTATCAAAAGCTTCAAAAATGTTCATGCCATTTGATCTAATCATCCCTCTACTTAGTAGTACTCCATAGAAATAAGCAGGCTGCTCATGTGGGTAGATTTACAAAGATATCTATCACTGTATTTTTAGAATTGAATTCTTTTCCTACTTCTGTAATTTCTTGATTACGTTATTATATATATTATATGTATTAAATGATTATATGATTGTATTATAATCACAAAAAATTTTGAGCATGTACCCCCAACATATGTATATCTATTATATACATTAATATAATTTGTATCTTATAAAGCATACACATATTAAAGGATAAGATAAAAAGGAAACACACTTAAATGTGTATTTATTTTATTTATTAGTGCAGAAAACCATTTTGATTTCAGTAAAATTATTATTAATTACATTTTAGTGAAGACAGTGTCACTGACTGTCAAATCCAATAAGAAAATTGTTTTAACAAAGAGCTTTTCTTAGTTGTAGAAGTGTCAGCTCTGCCATTATGTGTACTTCACATGGCTTGAGTGATTGGCGTCATCTCAAATTTGAGGTCTATTCACAAATTTTATTTTATTTATTTATTTTTTAAAGATTTTATTTATTTATTTGACAAACAGAGATCACAAGTAGGCAGAGAGAGAGAGAGAGAGGAGGAAGCAGGCTCCCCGCTGAGCAGAGAGCCCAATGCAGGGGCCGGATTCCAGGACCCTGGGATCATGACCCAAGCTGAAGGCAGAGGCTTTAATCCCCGAGCCACCCAGGCGCCCCTAGGTCTATTCACAAATTTTAAAAATTGTCTATTTTGAGGGGTGAGTTAAAACTAAATAATGTAATCATAAATCTATTTAACAGGAGTACACAAAAGTATAATACATAGCAATACTCTGGAAATCGACTAACCCAGAAGTTGACTGAATTCCTCAGCTCTGTGTAACTCCCAACTCCCTTCTTCCTTAAGGGCTCTCCACATTTTCTTTCTTTGCTGTCATCAGCTGAAATATGTGCCAAATATTGTTGCCACTGTCAACCCATATTAAATACAGGTATAAATCTATACTTAATCTCTAACATTTTTCACTGTATCCTGGAGGGTTCTTATATCCCTCCTAGAGTGAATGCCTCATTTTTAAAAAAAATATTTTACTTGTTTATTTATTTTAGAGAGAGACAGCAAGTGTGAGAAATGGGGAGGAGCAGACGAGGAGGGAGATGGAGAGAAATCTCAAGCGGACTCCGCACTGACCCCCACTCAGGGTTCGACATCATGACCTGAGATCATGAGATCTGAGATCTGAGATCATGAGGTTAAATTATGATTAAACTAGTGCAAATTAGTACAATGCTTTCTGGAAAGTAGTTTGGCCATAGATAGATAGATATGTAAATATAGATATCTTTGTAAATATACCCACATGAGCACACTGTTTATTTCTACAGAGTACTACTGAGTAGAGGGATGATTGGATCAAATGGCATGACCATTTTTGAAGTTGTTGATAAAAACTAGTTAACTAATGATAAGTTTAACTAATTTAACTCACCCCTCAATCATCTGAGATCATGACCTGAGCCAAAAAGAAGGATCAGATGTTTAACCATCTAAGCCATGCAGGTGCCCCCCAAGAGAATGCTCCATTTTGAAATAATTATCATCAAGCTAAATGTTTAAAACTTGGGTTCTGAAGTCAGACCATGTTCCATATCTTGAATCTTGCATTGACTGAGTCACAGTTTTTCATCTGTAAAGTGAGGATAACAGTATCATGTCCTTCATAGGGTTATTGTAATGATTAAATAAGATAATGTTTATGGAGTACTTAGCATATTAAGTGCTTGGTTAATGTCAGTAATATTATTACTTCAATTTTAAAAAAAATATTCATCTGTTTATTTTATTTTATTTTATTTTTTAAGATTTTATTTATTTATTTGACAGAGAGAGACACAGTGAGAGAGGGAAAAGCAGGCTTCCCGCCGAGCAGGGAGCCCAATGCGAGGCTCAATCCCAGGACCCCGGGATCATGACCTGAGTTGAAGGCAGCTGCTTAACAACTGAGCCACTCAGGCACCCCTAATTTGTTTATTTTAGAGAAAGAGAGAGAGATCATACACAGGTAAGCGGAGGGAGGGGCAGAGGGAAAGGGAGGGAGAGAGAATCTCAAGTAGACTTCCTGCTGAACACAGAGCCCCACACAGGGCTCAATGTCACAACTAGGAGGTCATGGTCAGAGCTGAAATCAAGAGGTGGATGCTTAACCAACTGAGCCACCCAGGCATCCACCTACTACTTCAGTTTTTCTGCAAAGATTATTTATTTTGATATTCAGAAAAGGAAAACAAAACCCTTAAAAAGAATAAGGCTTGATTCTAAATTCCATAAAGGTGAAGGCTATGGTCTGTGTTTCTTTTTTTCCTCTATCACCACCTGCCTAGCTTAATGCCTGGCCTTCGGTTGTTTGCCAGATAGGTGCTTTAACCAATGAAGCAATAGCGCCACCTCTACAGATGTGTTTAAAATGTATTTGTTGGAAGCCTGTGGGATGCCTGGTTGGCTCAGTCAGTTAAGTGTCTACCTTCAGCTTAGGTCATGATCCCAGGGTCCTGGAATCGAGTCCTGAATGGGGCTCTTTGCTCAGCGGGGAGCCTGCTTCTCCCCCTGCCTGCCACTCCCCCTGCTTGTGTGTGTTTTCTCTCTCACAAATAAATAACTAAGAGCTTTTAAAAAATTTATTTGTTGGATGGCTAAAGAAAGAGACTGCATACCTTAGTAATAAAGAGTTCCTCCACTTTTTATACTGGTGATTACAGGAGGCGGCATGGAGTGTGGCTCTGAGTAAAAGCACAAAATGTATTGTTTACTCACAGTGATACTGAATTCTGTTGCACCTATTTAAGTGGTTTGCCTTTATCATATACATTCCTGTAGCATTCTCCCTTACCTAAAGTTCTCAAACCATCCAGACTTTTGTCCTGGGAGTCCACCATCTGAAAGTCACTCAGGGAATCTGAATATGTAGCTGCATGAAGATGGGAAGTCCTAATTCTTAATTTATCTTAAAATCAAAGCAGAATCATAATAAAATGTAAATTATACCTTGAAACATATTTATCCTTCTTTTATATTTCCAATTCAAGTCATATGTTCAACTCCTGCATATACAAGTGTTTTGCATAGAAAATTTCTGTCCCTTGACCACAACCTAACCTGTTTTATGTCATAGAAATCTATCCTACTGATCAAAGGGAAATTTTCTTTTTTTTTTTTAAGTTTTTTTTTTTTTTTTTAAACTCTCCAGTCAATGAAAGGGAAACTTTATTGAGGACCCAGGACCTTGGGGCTCAGGCAGGAGGCCGCCCTGCAGGCAAAGGTAGAGCCGGTGGAGGGGCCTTATTTGACCTTCTTTTTGGGGCGCAGGTTGTTGGTGTGGCTGCACTTCTTGTGGCAGTTGACACCGCGGGGGTGCAGGCAAGCATAACATTTGCGGCTTATCATCTTGTCGCAGTTGTATTTCTGGGCCAGCTGGTGGAGGGAGGGCTCGATGATGCCACGCCGGAGGCAAAGCACCAAATGCAGGGCGGACTCTTTCTTGATATTGTAATCTGACAGAGTGTGGCCATCTTCCAGCTGTTTGCCTGCAAAAATCAGACACTGCTGGTCAGGGGGAATGCCCTCCTTGTCTTCGATTTTGGCTTTGACATTCTCAGTGGTGTCACTGGGCTCAACCTTGAGGGTGATGGTCTTGCCCGTCAGGGTCTTCACGAAGATCTGCATCTCTTCGTCTGCTGGCATGAATCTGCAAGGCCGCCACCACCAAACCGCTCGGCCACATAATTGAAGAGAAAGAGCGCAGCTTTTTAAAAGATTTTTGTTTATTTATTTGACAAAGAGAAAAATCGCAAGTAGGCAGAGAGCTAGGCAGAGAGAGAGGGGCAAGCAGGCTCCCCACTGAGCAGAGAGCCTGATGCAGGTCTCAATCCCAGGACCCTGAGATCATGACCTGAGTCAAAGGCAGAGGCTTAACCCACTGAGCCACCCAGACACCCCTCAAAGGGAAATTTTCTATATGGCTCCTTACACAAATAACTCTCAGGACTAGAAAAAATAGCTTGGCCTGCACGTCCTGCTGCTGAGAGGCTGTAAGTCTTTTTTCAATCTCTGAGGCACTGACTATTTCATCAAATAATGATTTCTTTAAAAGTAAACCTACCATATTTGATTCTGAGCTATCTATAATTTGTACTTTCCCAAACTTGGGGTTGTGAGCCAGTCATCCATAACATCAAACGCTTACTTGAGGGCCCCAGCACAATTTTAGTTGAATTAAAAGCTGCAATTTTTAATTTGAAAATAAAGATAATTTTACACAATTTATTTTAAATGTAGCATTTAAAATGTTTTCTGAAGGGATTATTGTACCCAGTAGTGTTCCAATTTATGAGGCTGCAGGTTCTAGAAGCTAGTTCTCCATTCAGCAGAACTTTCCTTGAGACTCACTGTTTAGATTTCAAAGGGCTGCTATGGACCTGGGATAGATATCAGATGAATACAGAAGAAAGGCCACATGAAGAAGGGACTTAAAGGCACCGTCTGGTGAGGGGCAGCTCCTACTCTTCTCTCACCAAACTTCTCCCTTGCCAGTGTGCAGTATGGGTCTGCAGGCTTCTGAAACTTTATGGAATGATGAGGTAATAGGACCACCTCTAGGACTTGGAGAGTGGGCAGAAGTCAGACAGTCTTCCTTTTACTCTTCTCCCTGCTTTTATCTGCTCCTGTGGTATATAACTGAGTGATAGTGCTCCTGGCAACTTGGGAGAACCTAGGTTTTCCTTGCCCTCCTAGAAGCTCCTTTTTAAAAAAACAAAAAAACAAAAAAACATAATATTCTTCAGTAGTCATCAAGCCTAAGATCATGGCTTTGTAAGTCCAGTCTGTCTTGGCCAGTTTGGAAAATGAAAGCGGGACCAGGAATCGAACTTGCTTACTTAAACCTATTCATCATGATCTAGTTGGTCCAGTGGAGGGAAGAAGCTTGAAGGGTGAATCGGAAGTAGGATTCCACTTCTAGCTTTGTTTCCTATTATTTGTGACCTTGGGCAAATCAGTTTAACTTCTGCATGACTCTGTTTCTTCATTCTCAAACAGGAGTAAAGAAACTTCCTGTAACTCAGTTTGCAGGGATAATCAAATGAGATTATATGTATGAAAATTCTCCTTCAGATTTTTAAAGACAATGAAAAATACAGGTTTAAAAATACTATCCAGGGGTGCCTGGGTGGCTCAGTGGGTTAAGCCGCTGCCTTCGGCTCAGGTCATGATCTCAGGGTCCTGGGATCGAGTCCTGCGTTGGGCTCTCTGCTCAGCGGGGAGCCCGTTTCCCTCTCTCTCTCTCTCTCTGTCTGCCTCTCTGCCTACTTGTGCTCTCTGTCAAATAAATAAATAAAAATAAAAATAAAAATACTATCCATGTTGAAAGATGAATAGCTAAAGAAGATGTGGTATAGATATACAATGTACTATTATTCAGTCATCAAAAAATGAAATCTTGCTATTTGCAATGACATGAATGGAACTAGAGAATATTACGCTAAATGAAATAAGTCAATCAGAGAAAGACAATTATCATATGATTTCACTTGTATGTGTAATTAAAGAAACAAAACAGAGGGTCATAGGGAAAGGGAGGGAAAAATAAGACAAAATCAGAGAGGGAGACAAACCCTAAAAGACACTTTTTAAACATTAACGTATAATGTATCATTTGTTTCAGGGGTACAGGTCTGTGATTCATCAGTCTTACACAATTCATAGCACTCACCATAGCACATACCCTCCCCAATGTCCATCACCCAGCTACCCCATCCCTTCTACCCCCTCCCCTCCAGCAACCCACAGTTTGACTCCTGAGATTAAGAGTCCCTTATGGTTTGTCTCCCTCTCTGGTTTCATCTTGTTTCCTTTTCCCCTCCCTTCCCCTATGATCCTCTGTCTTGTTTCTCAAATTCCTTATATCAGTGAGATCATACGATAATTATCTTTCTGATTGGCTTATTTTACTTGGCATAATACCCTCTAGTTCCAACCACATTGTTGCAAGTGGCAAGATTGTGGGGGGGGGTTTCATGGCAGCATAATATTCCATACAATTCCATTGTATATCTATATACCACATCTTCTTTATCCATTCATCTGTTGATGGACATCTAGGCTCTTCCCATAGTTTGGCTATTGTGGACGTTGCTGCTGTAAACATTGGGGGGCACATGCCTCTTCAGATCACTACATTTTTATGTTTAGGGTAAATACCTAGTAGTGCAATTGCTGGGTCGTAGGGTAACTATATTTTCAACTTTTTGAGGAACCTCCATACTGTTTTCCAGAGTGGCTACACTAGCTTGTATTCCCACCAGTGGTGTAGGAGGGTTCCCCTTTCTCTGCATCCTCACCAACATCTGTCATTTCCTGACTTGTTAATTTTAGCTATTCTGACTGGTGTGAGGTGATGTCTCAGTGTGGTCTTGATTTGTATTTTCCTGATGCTGAGTGATGTTGAGCCCTTTTTCATGTGTCTATTGGCCATTTGGGTGAAGAGACTCTTAATCATAGGGAACAAACAAGGTGGCTGGAGGGGAGGGAGTGGTGAGTTGGGGAAATTAAGGAGGGCATGGTATGTAATTAGCAGTGGGTGTTATATAAGACACATGAATCATGGACCTCTACCTCTGAAACTAATAATACAGTATATGTTTTTAAATTGAATTTAAATTTTAAAAAATTGAAAAATACTGTCCATGTATATATAAAATGATTTAGAAGGTTCTAAAATAAAATAGAGGATAAAATAATATAAACTAGAAATTACTAGAAAATACTATGCATCATTTTTATTCTATCAAATTTTATAGGGGAGAAAACCTGTGTAATAACAAGGGCTGTTTGTTATTCAGGCCCTCAGGAAAAAAACATGCAAGATCCATTAACAGGTATTGATCTGAGGTAAAGGCCTAAGAAAACTGTTGAGTTTTAAACAAATAAGCAAAAGGCCCGATCTTAGAATGAGGTCTCTTGCCTGACCTGAGTTGAGATAACTTGAGTCTTGGATTTATCTGGGCTTGAGGACAGCTCTGACACTGACTGTGGTAGCTCGCATGCCATGACCAGGTCATAAAAGCCTAGAACAATCTGGTGGCTGCTCATATCTACAGTATCATGTAAAGCATTGATACTTGTCTCTCCAGCCTAGGTCCTGGGATCTGGGTTTTGAAATTATTACTGCACCAGCGCTGGAGCAACCTCTCCTTTACTGTGTTTGACCTCTGGAACCAAGGACTTTTCCATTTCTGACCATTCATGGGTTTTCTAAGAGCAGGGCTAGTCATGGCCTCTTTCAAATAAAAACCCTGCAACATCCCCCAGATTGGCTATCCATTTATAGTAAAGAACTTTAACCATATCCAAAATTGGGGTTTGGACCTATTATCTCCGTGTCTGATATCCTGAGGGATTGGTCAGTATAAGCCAGGTAGCAGGGAGGGAAAAGGTGCTGTTGAGAGAAAAATGACCAAGGATGAATAAGGAATCTGGAAGAATATCATGAGGCAGCAGGTGCCACGGGGCTGTACTTTGACATTTCCTATTCTAGGTCTCCTTGGGACTGTCCAGTCCGGGGGTTCCAGGAGGGCAGGACTGAGGAA
This sequence comes from Martes martes, assembly GCF_963455335.1. Taxonomy (NCBI): domain Eukaryota; kingdom Metazoa; phylum Chordata; class Mammalia; order Carnivora; family Mustelidae; genus Martes; species Martes martes. Next base: position 63,515,160 of record NC_137892.1, read on the forward strand.
AGTATGTCCAGTACCAGCTCCTGTTGCTAAGCAACCTCTTCTGAGAGAGCCAGAACAACTCAGGTGCTTTCCTATAATGTGGAGAAGAAGGTAAGCAGTGGCAACCTGCAGGCGGAGATTGTGAGGAAATACCTAACAGGAGTAGCAGAGACCAGAGGCATTGGAGGGTGAGCACAGGACCCAAAGAGCTTCTGCCCTGGCACCAACATCCAAAGGCCTAGAGCCAGATAGGGAGCAAGCAGGAGCTGAAGCAAGGGACCACTAAGAGGAGGTCAGCAGCTCTGATTATGCATTAGCTATCAGCCCTCCTTCTGGAAACTCAGAGGCTTATAAGGAATGAGAAGGGCTGAAGTCCTGTTAGCTGTTGTTTTGTTTTGTATTGTTTTGTTTTGTTTTGTTTTGAGATTATGAGCACGGGGGCGCGGGGAGGGGAGTGCGCAGAAGGAAAGGGAGGAGGGAGAGAGGGAATCTTAAGCAGGCTCTATGCCCAGTGTGGAGCCCCAAGGGGCTCAGTCTCATACCCTGAGATCACGACCTAAGCCAAGAGTCGGACACTCAACCCACTGAGCCATCCAGGTTCCCCAGAGGACATCAGCTTTAGTAGACCTGGGTTCAAGAATTTGAGTGCCCTTTGCCTAAAACCCTCGTATTGGATGGAGAGATAGCATGGCTGTGCAGTGTCCATATAGAATAATTCTGTTGCCCATTTTCAATTTGGTTAAGCAACAATTCCCTCTTCTCCCAAACATTAATAGTTATTTAACCAGATTGACCTCCTGTTTTCATATGGAGGTCATTTAGGATCTCAAAGGTGAGGTTCACCTTATTCCTCAAGGTCCCATGAAAAAAATCAAAGTTGGATAAACAGGAAAATGCAAAAGACTCCACCCCAAAATTGCTAGAACTCATACAGGAATTCAGCAAAATAGCAGGATATAAAATCAATGCACAGAAATCAGTTGCATTTCTATACACTAACAATGAGACAGAAGAAAGAGAAATTAAGGAGTCTATCCCATTTACAATTGCACCCAAAACCGTAAGATACCTAGGAATAAACCTAACCAAAGAGACAAAGGATCTGTACTCTGAAAACTGTAGAATACTCATGAAAGAAATAGAGGAAGACAGGAAGAAATGGGAAAACGTTCTGATGCTCATGGATTGGAAAAACAAATATTGTGAAAATGTCCATGTTACCTAGAGCAATCTACATATTCAGTGCAATCCTTATCAAAATACCATTAACTTTTTTCACAAACATGGAACAAATAATCCTAAAATTTGTATGAAACCAGAAAAGGCTCCAAATAGCCAAAGGAGTGTTGAACAAGAAAGCCAAAGCCGGTGGCATCACAATTCTGGACTTCAAGCTCTATTACAAAGCTGTCATCATCCTGAAAGTATTGTTCTGGGACAAAAACAAACACATAGATCAATGGAACAGAATATAGAACCCAGAAATGGATTCTCAACTCTATGGTCAACTAATCTTTGACAAAGCAGGAAAGAATATTCAATGGAAAAAAGAGTCTCTTCAACAAATGGTGTTGGGAAGATTGGACAGCCATGTGCAGAAGAATGAAACTGGACCATTTCCTTTCACCACACACAAAAATAGATTCAAAATGGATGAAAGACCTCAATGTGAGACAGGAATCCATTAAAATCCTTGAAGAGAACACAGGCAGCAACCTCTTCAACCTCAGCCACAGCAACTTCTTGCTAGACACATCTCCAAGGCCAAGAGAAACAAAGGCAAAAATAAACTATTAGGACTTCATCGAGATAAAAAGCCTTTGTACAGCAAGGGAAACAGTCAATAAAACCAAAAGACAACTGACAGAATGGGAGAAGATATTTGCAAATGACATATCAGATAAAGGGCTAGTATCCAAATATAAGAACTTATCAAAAACTCAGTACCCAAAAAACAAATAATCCAATCACAAAATGGGCAGATGACATGAACAAGTATTTCTCCAGGAAGACATACAAATGGCCAACAGACACATGAAAAAATGCTCCACATCACTTTGCATCAGAGAAATACATATCAAAACCACAGTGAGATACCACCTCACACCAGTCAGAATGGCTAAAATTAACAAGTCAGGAAATGACAGGTGTTAGCGCGGATGTGGAGAAAGGGGAACCCTCCTACACTGTTGGTGGGAATGAAAGCTGGTGCAGCCACTCTGGAAAACAGAATGGAGGTTCTTCAAAAAGTTGAAAATAGAGCTACCCTATGACCCAGCAATTGCAATTGTAAATACCAGGTATTTACCCCCAAAGATACAAAGGTAGTGATTTGAAGAGGCACATGCACCTCAATGTTTATAACAGCAATGTCCACGATAACCAAACTATGGAAAGACCCCAGATGTCCATCCACAGATGAATGGTTAAAGAGGATGTGGTATATATATACAGATACACACACATATACATACAATGGAATATTATGTAGCCATCAAAAAATGAAATCTTGCCATTTGCAACAATGTGGTTGGAACTAGAGGGTATTAAGCCAAGTGAAATAAGCCAATCAGAGAAAGACAATTATCCTATGTTCTCATTGATATCTGTAATTTAAGAAACAAGACAGAGGATCATAGGGGAAGGGAGGGAAAAATGAAACAAGATGAAACCAGAGAGGGAGACAAACCATAAGAGACTCTTAATCTCAGGAGTCAAACTGTGGGTTGCTGCAGGGGAGTGGGGTGGGAGGGATGGGGTGGCTGGATGGTGGACATTGGGTAGGGTATGTGCTATGGTGAGTGCTATGAATTGTGTAAGACTGATGAATCACAGACCTGTACCCCTGAAACAAATAATACACTATATGTTAATTTTTTAAAAAGATTTTATTTATTTGACAGAGAGACATCACAAGTAGGCAGAGAGGCAGGCAGAGAGAGAGAGGAGGAAGCAGGCTTCCTGCTGAGCAGAGAGCCCGATATGGGGCTCGATCCCAGGACCCTGGGATCATGACCTGAGCCGAAGGCAGAGGCTTTAACCCACTGAGCCACCCAGGAGCCCTATATGTTAATTTTTAAAAATACTCCAAAAAAAGAGAGAGAAAGAAAGATGTATAAACAGCCTGTAGAAGCTTCTTTGGTTAGAGATCCTCTCCTTTCTTTCCCAATGGGTCTAAAAATCATTAGAAGCAGAGTTAAAACTTAATTATCAAGAAGAAGATGAGGGGGAGGAGAGGGAGAAGGGGACGAGGAAGAAGAGGAGGGGTGGGAAGGGGGTCAGGGAAAAGGGGAGGGGTGGAGAGATGAGGCAGGGTGGATGAGGGGGAAAGAGGAGGCTGAGGAGAAGCTTACTTGTGGGTCTGTTTTCTTGATGTAGATGCCCACTCATAAAATGTACCTGCTTATTTCCACCTCTGCTATATTGACATGTTTGTAATTCAAAGTCCCCATTGGGAAGTATTGCTAGAAAGAGAATAGCCATGTTAAAGAACAGGTACATTTTTAGGCTTCTGCTATATATTGCCAGATTGCGCCAAAGGTAGTGAGGGGAGGGATCTCCTTTTCCAGTGCTCCCCCAAAGCTTAGCCAGTTTATTAAGTGGGAAAGGACCTCTATTTGTTGCTGGAATTTTCATATTTAAAATTACAAACTATTCAATGATTTCAACAAGATTTAATAGAGCTTTTGTATTCTGTTCTCTGTTCCATTAAAAAGCACTTTGGAGGTTAATAAGGAAATGTCTGACCTATTCCTCGCCCTCATATATTAGAGGAGCTAAAGGGGCTAAATAATATGCTCAACATTCTTGAGACAGGAGACAATAGGAGGTCTGCAAAAATGTGTGAATCTGGGAGGACAAGGATAGGTCTATGGTCCATGCTAACTGGTAGGCAGGGAAGACTTCATGGAGGAGGTGTGATTGGTACTGGGTCCACAAGGTGGATAGGATTTGAGTAGGTAGAAGAAATGTGATAAGACATTGCCAGTGGGAGTGTAGGCAGGAACAGAGAGCAAAGTCTTGTGTTCAAACTGAACAAGGTATGTGCATTGGTTGAGGTTCTCTGGGAAGCAGGTGGTAAAGGGAAAGTGAGGATTTGACTAGAGGAAATGCCTATGAGAGAACACACAAGAAGAAGCTGGAGGAGGCTGGGAGAGCTATCAGACTGTGATGCATGTTAGTGAAGGAGAGAGGAGCGGAAGAGTGAGTGAAAGCTTCCAGGACTTTCTTGCTTTGTGATAACATTTGGGAAGGGTTGTCAGGGAGTCCTTGAACCAATATTGACCACCAGAGGAGTTCATGTCTCCCAGGAACAGGCTGCTTTAGTATCTCTGCTGCATCCAGTCAGCATCTGGGAGCAGCCTGTAGGAAGCTGGACGTTGAAGTCTTGGTACAAATGTGATGATGGATCTCACAGCATAGCAGTTAGGATTGTAAGCTAATTCCCTGGCATTGGAGGTCTATGAGGTGCAGTCTCATGGCTGCCATAACACAATGGGGAAAGAACGAAAAGACTGGCCTCACCGGGCAGAGTGCATTTATCCAGAGGTAGGAGAGGTTTCCTACTTTCATCTTCAGAGAAATATCTTGATTTCTATGGCTGGGCAGAGGACATGGTGGTGATGGAAGCTTTACTAATGCAGCCTCTCCCCTCATAAACCCCAGGAGCTAGGGTGTGGACTGTCAGGTCAACGAAGGTCATGTTGGATAAGATGGATGGGCCCTCGACATCCATTCCTCCTTCCAGTGTACTTTCCTCTATGGCAGAGTCTGGAAAGCTAAACACTACTCTTTCTGGATTCCGCTGTAGCTTTCATTCTGGATGCAAATTAAGTTCTGCCCATTATTTGTACCTTTGGGACATATGGAAGGCAGAAGTTAGGCAGAGGCCATCCTGCTGTTTTTCAGATTTGTTTGTTTGTTTTGTTTTCTTGCTGACAGTTGAGATCATGGAGACTTTACTTTTTTATGTAGGAGCATTTCAGTGTTCGTTCTCCAGCTTCAGGAGTTGGACAAGCTTTTTTTTTTTAATTTTTAAATTTTTTTATAAACATATAATGTATTATTAGCCCCAGGGGTACAGGTCTGTGAATCGCCAGATTTACACACTTCACAGCACTCACCATAGCACATACCCTTCCCAATGTCCATAACCCAACCACCCTCTCCCTACCCTCTTTCCCCCCAACCACCCTCAGTTTGTTTTGTGACATTAAGAGTCTCTTATGGTTTGTCTCCCTCCCAATCCCATCTTGTTTCATTTATTTTTTTCCTACCCCCCAAACCCCCCATGTTGCATCTCCACTTCCTAATATCAGGGAGAGCATATGATAGTTGTCTTTCTCTGATTGGCTTATTTCACTCAGCATAATACCTTCTAGTTCCATCCACGTCGTCGCAAATGGCAAGAAGAGTTGCACAAGCTTTGAGTCGTGGGGGTGGCAGCTTCCTGATCTCTAAAACCACAGCTACAGCGGTGTGTGCTGGATAATTCCACTAGCGCCTTCCTTACTCTCCAGTTCCTGGAACTGGCAGAGGATGCACTCCCTGGAGGGCTAGTTCAGCAATGCTGTTTTGGGAATCATTTCTAAAGGTCAGACTGATACTGCTTTTCCTTTGCAATGATTTTTGTTTGGTTTTGTAATAGATTTTATTTCTTTTTCTGTACCATACAACATTTTAAAATATTATTGGCTATATTACCTATGCTGTATTTTTCATTCTCATGACTTACTGATTTTATAAACTGGAAGTTTTTATGTCTTAATCCCCTTCACCTATTTCAACCATCCCCCAACCCTCTCTTCTCTGGCAACCACATTTTGTTTTCTGTATTTAAGAATCTGGTGTTGTGTTTTTAAAATTATTTCTTTGCTCATTTGATTTATGTTTTTAGAGTCCACATGTAAGTGAAATCATATGATATCTGTCTTTCTCTTTCTGACTTAGTTCACTTAGAATCATACCCTCTAGGTCCATCCATGTTGTCACAAATGACAAGATCTCATTCTTTTTAATGGCTGAGTAATATTCCTCTGTGTGTGTGTGTGTGTGTGTGTGTGTGTGTGTGTGTGTGTGTGTACCACATCTTCTTTATTCATTCATCTATGGATGGACACCTGGTTGCTACCACAGCAAATAATGCTGCAGTAAACAAAGGTATGTGTATATATACATTCAAATTAATATTTTCATATTCTTTGGGTAAATACCCAGTAGTAGAATTACTGGATCATATGTATTTCTGTTTTTCACTTTTTGAGGAACCTCCATATTATTTTCTGCCACTGTATTTTTTTTAAACATTTTTTTTAATTTATTTATTTGTTAGAGAGAGAGAGCGAGCGAGCACAGGCAGAGTGGCAGGCAGAGGCAGAGGGAGAAACAGGCTCCCTGCCGAGCAAGGAGCCTGATGTGGGACTCGATCCCAGGACGCTAGGATCATGACCTGAGCCGAAGGCAGCCGCTTAACCAACTGAGCCACCCAGGCGTCCCTGCCACTGTATTTTTTTTATAGCAGTTGTAGGTTCACAGCAAAATTGAATGAAAAATACAGTTAGTTCCACATATCCTCTGCCTCTCCCTAACCTCCCCCATTATCAATATTCTAGCAGCAGTGTGGTACATTTGTTACAATCAGTAATCTTTTGTTGACACTTTATTGTCACTCAGAGCATGTAGTTTACATTAGGGTTCATTCTTGATGTTGTACATTCTATGGCCTTTGACAATTATGTGACATTTTTCACGATTATATCATCCTACGAGGATGATATACAGAGTAGTTTCACTGCGCTAAAAATCCTTTGTGCTTCCCTTATTCATCCTTCCCTACCTATAACCCTTGCCAAGCACTGGGGTTTTGTTTTGTTTTGTTTTTACTGTCTCCCGTAGTTTGCCTTTTCAGAGTGTAGCTGGAATCATACAGTGAGTAGTCTTTTTAGATTGGGCTTCTTTCACTTATAAATATGCCTTTAAGTTTCCTTCATGTCTTTTCTTGACTCAATAGCTCATTTCTATTTAATACGATTAATAGCCAGTTGTACGGATATACCACAGTTTATGTATCTATTCATGTACTGAAGGACATGTCGGTTGCTTCCCAAGATTTTGTAAGCGCCTACTTCCCTATATTAAATACCTGGGTTAGTTTCCATCTCCCTGTACTTTATACTGACTGCTATAGAAGAGAAGGTGCATATTAAGATATATAATGTTAGCACAAGGCTGAAGTCGCAACAAAGTGGGGCCCAGCTGAGAAATAGGTTCACTTGACCATTGCTTTTCTAATTTACATGTTCATCGTGTTCGCTGATCTCCTGAGACATCTCCACCTTGTTCTGTTCCCTGTGGGAATGAAGACATGACTGTCACTGACTAAGCTCAAAAGACAATTAAGGGTCTAAGTTTCAGACTTTACCATGTGCAAACCAACAGAACTGGGCTTTCCTTGTCTCTTTGTCTTTGCTCCTACAGAGAGTTCTCTCAGGAACAAGAGCACACTGAGCTTTTTCTCATCTGAGGGTCTTTCCACTTGTGTTAGGGATAGCCCTTCCTCCAGCTTAACCATATATCTGACCCTTTTGTATCCTTCAGGTTTTAGTTCAAATGTTACTTCCTTATATAATATAAACCCTCACTGTTGTTTTCTATAATATCTCCTTTTCTTGCAGAGAGATGTACTTAATTCAGGCCATAAGAATCTCAACCTTTATTTCTGATTAAGCTTCATATCCCAACAGTTAAATATGAATGGCTATATAGGAGGGAATTTGTTTCCATTATCTGTTGCTGTGTAGCAAATCATATCAAAACTTGGTAGCTGAGGACAACAATTTGTTATCAGCTCTCAGAATTCTGAAGTTAAACGGCTTCAACTGGGTGGGTCTTCTGTTGGTCTTTCTTGCAGTTTCTCATATAGCAGCAGTTGGCTGGTGGCTAGGTCTGGCACATCCAAAATGGCTTCACTCACATGTCTGGTACTTCAGCAGGGATGACTGGAAGCCTGGATCCAGCTGGATGCTGGTAGGGCTAGCTTTTCTCTTCCAAGTAATCTCAGCTCCTGTCCCTGCCCCCACAGCCTTTCCACCTGCTGTCTTCATGTGGTTTCTTCAGCAGGGTAGCTAAACTTCTTATGTAGCAGCCTCAGCCTCCCAACAGCATAAAAGCAGAGGCTGCCAGGTCTTCTTAAGACATATTGTTGGAGCAGTTACAACATCACTTCTGCTACATCTTTTGACCAAAGCAAGTTACAGAGCCAACCCAGATTCCATGTGGAAGGAGACTATACAGGAATGTGAATACCAGGAAGCCTGGTGCATTAGGGTTCATCTTTGCAGACTAGCTACCACAGTACTTAAACATTGTCAGTCAGTGGACCTCGCCAACATCCATTAAGCTGGCTAATGAGTAATAATGATGATCATTCATGATGATGATGATGATGAATGAGGAGAATTCTATCTGCTATTTAAAACAATTTTTCTCCTTGGGAATTGAGATAGTTCATAGGAAACCATAGGAAGATTCTCTAAGAACTGGGAGCCAAATAACAGTCCAAGAATCAAGAAAGTTAAGAGCTACATGTGATGGATGATATTAGCCATCTGGAAAAGTCTTTAGGACTAATCTCTAAATCATTCAAGAAGAAAAGTAGCCATCAAATTTCATAAAGTGGTATGGTATTGGTAGCCTTAAACAGAGAGGTTTTAATGGAGAGTTGGGTTGGAAGCCAGAATAGAGTGGGTTAAGAAGTGAGTGGTAGGTGACAACATGGGCAGAGCAATTTAGCAACTTTTTCAAAGATGTAGCTAGGGGTTTTGATGCACAAGTAGTAGGATGGGAAATGGAAGGGAAAAGGAAGGGAAATGGGTACGACTTTTCTGGATGGTAATTAGGCAGCAGATAATAAAAATCTTGAATATATTAATGTCTTTTGGCCAAGGTATTCAACTTCTAAGAAAATAATTTAATGAAGTAATCAGACATGTGCAAAGATTCATATAATAAAAAATTCACTTAACGGCTCAGTCAATTGAACATCTGACTTGATTTTGGCTCAGGTCATGATCTTATGCAGTGTGGAACCTGCTTGAGATTCTCTCTCTCTCTCTCTCTCCCTGCCCCTGCCCCTCCCCCTCCCCCTGCTCATGCTCTTTCTCTGTCTCTCAAATAAATAAACAAACAAACAAATAAATCACACACACAAAAAGAATAGGTATAAAGTAAATACCTGTGTAACCATCATCCAGGAGAACAAGTAAAACAGTGCTGCCCTTGTGCCCTTTCTTACTGTAAGTAGGAATTGTAAGTAACAATTGTCTTAACTTTCATTCATTTCTTTGCTTTTCCTATATAATTGATTTTATTGTTGATTTTATTATTGATTTTATTGTTTCATTGTTGATGCATATGGTTCCAGTTTATTAATTTCTACTGCTGTACGAGTACCTTCTATCTGAATGTACATTCTTTCTGTTATAAATATATATGTGTAGGGGTATGTGTCTATGTGTTTAAATATCAATGTGCCAAGAAAACAAAATACTGTGAACATAGAATTCTATACCCAGTGAAAATATCTTCCAGGAATGAGGGTAAAAGAAACTTGTTTTCAGATAAAAACACTGAGAGAGTTTGTCAGCATCAGACTTGCTCTAAAGGAAAATGCTAGTGTATATAGCTTGGCACATTCAAGATATCATCCCATGGGCTTCTTGCTTCCACTGTTGCCTTGGGGAAAAGAGCTTTTAATCTATCGGTTGCTCTTCTCAAGGTAGATTACATTTTATTGCTGGCTGCTTTTAAGATTTTGTTTGTATTTGATCTTTTGGATTCAGTCTTCACATAGTCTTTGGCCTGGATATTCTACATTTTCTTACCAGCTTTCTGATGCCTTTGAATATGTTTTCAACATGGTTACTTTGTTTTTGGTGGGAGTGTCTGCTCTGAAGGGTTTAACAACTTACAGACAAAACTATCGCTAAGTATGTATATTAACTATCTGGGGGAAAAAAAAGATTCTAACAGAAGACTGGCTGTTGCCAAGAGCCAGGAAAAAGATGAGAGAGGAAGTAAGCTTTTGGGGAGCTCTGTCTGGCTCTACATAAGTGGTAAGGATACAAATTGACTGATGTGAGATCTGGTCAGTTTTCCCAGTGTATCTCTGTAATGGTTCCAGACAGATAGAGAGTCATGGAGTGCATCCAACTAGCTTTCCCATTCTCACTCTGTGGCTATCAGCTACCTTATGACTTTCATAGTTCCCAGAAGATGAAAAGATGTGTGTACCAATTTAACCATCTAGGCAGTGGTATTTCTTGCTATAAATTAATACTTTGGCCTTAGAGTGTATTCATTGGTCCCTTGTACGTTGAATCATGTGACCCCCATTCTTTTGAGTTCTGTCAGTTCTTCGGACTCTGACAAAGTTGAGCAAGAAAGCTGAGGACCAAATCCTAGACCACGTAGACTCTCCAAAGGTAATGACCTTGGAACCCCTCACTGGCAGCCAGCTGGTCTTTCTATCTGATATCTTCATTTTATTTCATTTAAGTGCCGTTTGAGGGTCGCCTGGGTGACTCAGTTGGTTAGACGTCATAATCCCTTGATCCTGGAATCAAGCCCCAGTTGGACTCCCTGCTCAGTGGGGAGTCTGCTTCTCCCTCTCCCTCCCCCTCTACCCCTCCCCACTGCCTCTCTCCTTCCCCCACCCCTCAGCTCATGCTCTGTCTCTTGCTTTCTGTCTCTCAAATAAATAAAATCTTTCAAAAATTAAAAAAAATAAGTGCAATTTGATTAAGGATAACACTTGTTATGATGGGCACTGGGTGTTATATGTAAATGATGAATCACTAAATAAATGCATACATACATACCTACATACAATTTTAAGTGCAATTTGAATAAGCTGTTGAAATATTCTCTCAGTTGTTATTTTTGTCTCTCACATCCAAACACACCCTTCTATACATTTTGATGCTGGTCTAGAATGATAAGAATGCTATTTCTATGTTGTCAGGGAGCCTGTAATGCTAGAGGAAGAAGAAGGAACTGGAGCCTTCCTCTGCTTCCTGAATGTTGCCTGTTTCTGTGAGCATCACCTTAGCACCACTTCTTTATCCCAACATGCCTTCCCATAAGCAGCTTAATCCAGCCTGTTGTTCCCAGTGTTGCAGAACCAAATGCATTCTGCTGTCTCAGAGATACCTGTGTAGGCTGCCTGGTGCCCTCACTTCAGAGGTCACCTTCCTCCTCTGAGTTCCTAATTTTTACTAATTCCAATTTCTTTCCTTTGTTCCCCAGTTCTAGGGGTGGGAAGTGCTCTTGTAGTTGCTCCCTCTGTGACACTTCTTCTTGCTCTTTCATTTACTTAGTTAACAACTTTATACCTAGATAGCAATTATATTTTCTCTATTCTAGTAACTGGTATGGTTTCTGTCTCTTGACTGTAACTTGAATGATACAGATATGTGTATGAGCTGCAATTTTCCTGCCCTTTCTTTTATTGAAATTGGCAAGAAGATATTTACTCATGTCTAAGAATCTGTATATGATTTGCAAAAAACAAAAACAAGATGAGCGCATATCAAACAATTTGTCAAAAGAGGAAGAAAACTAGAAGAAATAAATGAACAATATATTTAGTGGCACATTTTGTAGCTGTTTGATTTTTCTCCCATTCTCCATAACTGAGCAGTTGCTCAAAGTGCTCTTATATCTTTTTCTTAGTTCTGGATGCCAATAAATCCCAAAATAACACCATTACAGTAAAACAAGCTGCATAGCCCAAAGATGGATTTACTGGAATGATGTCAAATGATTGTGTCCATAGTATTGAGTGCTTATTTTAGGACTTTCTTACAGCTGACATGTCAAAAGGTTATTATTTTTGCCTTGAGGAGAGACTTGAAGGATAATCTAGAGGAAAAGAGCATGGCTCAACAATTGCTTACTTCTGGGAGGGTCATGGGGCTGCCTGAAGGGCAAAGGAAGAACAACTCAGGGACATGTTTTGAATAGTTTATAGCCAAAATTGCCTCCAAAAGAAGAAATAGTTTTGCTGGTATTTCAAAGAAGTAAGCCAGTCCTGAGGCTTAAACTAAAACTGGGATTTAAAAATTGTGGCTTTGTGTAATTATTCTGGCTTAGAATGTTGAATATTGCTCAGGAACATACATGCTTTGGATCTGTTTAGGATGTCCCAGTTTGAGGGGTGCCTGGGTAGCTCAGTCAGTTAAGCATCCAACTCTTTTGGGGGAAAGGGTTTCCTTTTTTAATTTAAATTCAATTAATTAACATATAGCATATTATTAGTTTCAGAGGTAGAGTTGAGTGATTCATCAGTTGCATAGAACACTCAATGCTCATTCCATCAAACGTCCCCCTTAATGCCCATCACCTAGTTATCTCGCCCATCCCCTCTCCCCTCCTGCCACCCTCAGTTTGTTTCCCAAGATAAGAATCTCTTATGGTTTGTCTCCCTCTCTTATTTCATCTTGTTTTATTTTTCCCAGGTTTGTTTATTTTATTTTTTATTTTTATTTGTTTATTTATTTTTTAAAAGATTTTATTTATTTATTTGAGAGAGAGACAGTGAGAGAGAGGATGAGCGAGGAGAAGGTGAGAGGGAGAAGCAGACTCCCCGTGGAGTTGGGAGCCCCATGCGGGACTCGATCCCAGGACTCCGGGATCATGACCTGAGCCGAAGGCAGTCACTTAACCACTGAGCCACCCAGGTGCCCTAGGTTTGTTTATTTTACTAGCCAGAATCATGCTGTATATATTGTTCTTTGATGTGCTTGTTGGTGATGTTCTCAGCCTAGCACACTCCTTTTATCCATTATATATTCCATAGAATTAGTGTCATTGTTTGGGTTGCTTCATTCTGCTATTATAGTTATGCCCACTTTTGTGCATGAACTTGAGCACAGGGGCTGGAATTTGAGGGGAAGAGTGCTAGTTTGAGCCCTTAGCAATCTGAGGTGAAGGCATATTGACTCGGCATTGAGCAGGTGGCAGGCCGTGCATGCTGATTTGGGCAGGAGGTTGGCAGGACTGTGAATATGGGACCCACAGGCTGATGGCATCATGTGTGACAAGGATGTGGTAGATTTTGCTTTTTGTTTTTCTGGGACACTCTATCTCTTCTTCTATCTTAAGTGAAAGCCTTGCTGAATAGAGTATTCTTGGCTGTAGATTTTTTCCTTTTAGCAGTTGGAATTTATCATGCTGTTCCCTTCTGGCCTACCGAGTTTCTACTGAAAAACCCAGTGATAGCCATATGGGGTTTCCCTTGTATGTCACTGCTTTCCTTTCTTTTGCTGCTTTTAAAATTCTCTCTTCATCACTACTTTTGTACATCTTATTTACTTTGAGTCTTGGAGCAGACCTCTTTGGGTTGGTTTTCTTGGGGGCTTTCTCTGCCTTCTGGATCAGGATTTCTCTTTCTTCCCCCAGATTCAAGAAGTTTTCAGCAATTATTTCTTCAGACAAGTCTTCTGCCCCCTTTTCTCACTCTTCTCCTTCTGAGATCCCTATCATGTGACTGTGTCGCTGAGTTCCCTGGGTCTATTCTCATTTTGCATATTTTTCCCCTCATCTGCTCACAAGATTACTTTCCATGACTCTGTCTTCCAGGTGGTTGATCCATTCTTCTACTTCCTCTTGTTTGCTATGTATTCCAGGTGGTCTACTTTTATTTCTATTCAGTGAGTCCAATAGCTCTAATTGGGTTTTTTGTTTTTTTTTTTAATGTCTGTTGTCTCCTGGGGTGGGGGTGGGGGAGTCTCATGGAGGTTCTGCACTCCTTTCTCAATTCTAGTGAGCATCTTTATGAGCATTACTTTAAATTCACTATCAGACATATTACTCATCTCCATTTTGTTTAGGTCTCTGGATGGGATTTTGTTCTGCTCTTTCACTTGGGACATATTCCTCTGTCTCTTCATTCTGTCCATTGCTGTGTCTGTTTCTCTGTGTTAGGAAAGTCAGCTGCATCTCCTGCCCTTGGAAGTAGTGGCTTTATGAAGAAGAGGTCCCACAGTGCAGTGTCTCCTGTTCCCCAGAACCTGGTACTTCAGGAAGAAGTAACTCATTTCAAATGTAATTAAAGTGAAAGGATAGAGTAAGTTATACTGTACAAACACTATCAAAAGAAAGAGGGAACGAATATACTAATATAAGACAAAGCACAGTTCAGAGCACAGAAAATTGCCAAGGATAAAGGGAGACATTGCAGGTTAATAAAAGAGTTAATATACCAAAAAGAGGTAACAGTCTTAAATGTGAATGCACCTAACAACAGAGCTTCATAACTACCATACAATAATGGTAGAAGACTATAACACTCTTCTCTTTGTAATAAATAGAACTAATAGGAAGAAATTCGACAAGGGTATAAAAAAATGCCCAATACCATCAAGTCACTGGATCTAATTGACAGTTATAGAATATGCCATTCCATGATACAAGAATACACATTCTTTGTTTTTGTTTTTTTATTTTGTTTTGTTTTGTTTTTAGAGAGGGGGTAGGGCAGAGGGAGAGGGAGAGAGAGAAACTCCTAAATAGTCTCCACATCCAGCATGGAGCCCAATGCAGTGCTGGATCTTACAACCCTGAGATTATGACCTGAGCCCAAATCAAGAGTCAGACGCTCTGACTACTAAGCATATTGAGTCTACTGAGCCACCCAGGCACTCCAAATATACAATTCTTTGTAAGTGCAAAAGGAACTTTCACCAAGATAGACCATACTCTGGGCTATGAAATATACCTTAACACATTTAAAAACATTGGAATTTATACTAAGTGTGTTTTCTGTTATAAGAGAATTAAATTAGAAACCAGTAACAGAAAGATAATCTGGAAAATCCCCAAATAACACATTTCTAAATAATCCACAGGTCGAAGAGGAAATCTCAAGGGAAATTGGAAAATGTTGCTCTGAGTAAAAATAAAAATGGAACAAAATTTGTGAGCTACAGTTAAATTAGTGTTTAGATGGAAATTTGTAGCACTTATAAATGCTCATATTAGAAAATGCTTATATTAAAGGTGATGTATGGAATTGTTGAATCACTATATTGTACACCTGAAACTAACATTACAGTGTATATTAGCTAACTGGGATTTAAATAAAAACTTAAAAAAATAAAATTAATCTTTTTCCTAAAAAATGCTAATAGAAAAAAATGTTAATATACTTATATTAAAAATGCTCATATTAGAAACAAAAGGAAAGTTTCAAAACAATAATCTGACCTTCCCCCTTATAAAACCAAGAAGATTAAATTAAACAAAAAGCAATCAGAATAAAAAGCTTCTAAGATAAATAAGTGAGTTTAGCAGTTTCCCAGCATATAAAGCCAATATGTAAAGATAAGAACAGAACTCAGTGATATTAAAAATAGAAAAAAAATGATAGAGAAAAATCAATGAAGCCAAATGCCAGCTCTTTGAAAGGAATGAAAAATTGATAAACATATAGCCAGACCGGTGAGGTATAAAAAGAGAAAAGATATTGAAAACACATATTCAAACAAATACTTGTACATGAATATTTATATCTGTATTATTCATAATAGCCAAAAAGAGAAACAACTGTAATATTCATTAGCTGATGAGTGGATAAACAAAATATGGCACATTTATACAGTGGAATATTTTTCAGCCTTAAAAAGGAATGAAATACTAATATATAGTACAACGTGGATGAGCCTTGAACCATTATGCCAAGAGAAAGAAGTCATATTCAAAAGGTCATATATTTTATGATTCCACTGAAAAACACAGACTACCAAAATGCAAGAATTTGGTAATGTGAATAGTCCTATACCTAGTAAAGAAATTGAATTTATAGTTAAAAATCTTCCAACAACAACAACAAAATTCTAGGCTCAGATGGTTTCACTGGTGAATTCTACCAAACACTTAAAGAGAAAAATTTCTACCTAATTTTAATTCCATTCCTACTTATTTTTTCCTGGAACATAGGAGAAGGTGGAAAAGCTATTTTAATGGGGCCAGAATTACCCCATTATCTAAAGCAGAAAAAGATAAGAAAGGAAAGCTACAGACAAATATCCCTCAACACCATGTTAGAAAATAAGATCTAGGAATATGTAAAAAAGATAATACATCATGACCAAGTGATATTCATTCCAGGACTGCAAGGCTGATTCAACTTATAATTTCAACTTATTAGTTGAAAATCAATCATTGTAATTCACCATATTAACAGACTAAAGTAGGAAATCCACACTATCATCTCAATAGATGCAAAAAATGAAAAAGAATTTGACAAAATTGAACATCCATTAATGAGCAAAACTCTCAGAAAACTAGGAGTAGGAAGGAATTTCTTGAACTTGATAAAGAGCATCTGCAAAATAACTACATCTTGCTTAATGGTTAAAAAAGAAAACCTGAATGGTAAGATAAAAAATAAGGGCAGGATGTAGAAAAGAAGATAGAAACTGTCTCTATTGGCAAAGGACATGATTGTTCATGTAGGAAAATTCATGGAATCTAAAAAACAAAACAAAACAAAACAAAAGGTTCCAGAACTAATAAATGATTTTAGCAATATTACAGGATACAAAAACAATATATAAAAATTCAGGTGGTTTTTATATATTTGCCAGTAAACAATTCAAAATTGGAATTTTTAAAATTTATGAGAGCACACACAGAAAAGGAACTATTTTGTAAATACTACAAAATACATGCAGAATCTATATACTAAAAACTATAAAATACAAATGAAAGAAGTCAAGGGAGATATATGTTGTATCCATGAATTCTAAGGCTCCATATTGTTAACTTGTCAATTTCCCTCAAATTGATCTATAGATTTTATGTGATCCCAATCAAATTCCCAGCAGGAATTTTTGTAGATAACAGCAAGCAGATTCTGAATTTAGATGTAAAAGCCAGTGAATTCAAAGGGCCAAAAAATTTTTGAAAAAGAACAACAAAAGACTCATACTATCTGATATCAAGACTTACTACAAAGTTGCAATAATCAAGAAAGTGTGGTGATTGGTAAAGGCCTGTGATTACAAGGCATGCACATTGCCTCCAACCTACATATCTCTCTTTCCCAAGTATACACTGAAACAAGTGGAATCAGGGATATTTTGTATTCCAAAGCAGGCCTGTGACAGAGACTTCTACTTATCCTCAAATATTTCTTCTTCCTTCTTTTTTAGTAATAGAATCCTTGACTTTTAATGGGACACAATGGACACAAGGCAGCCCAACTGGAGGCTGTATTTTTCCTCCTCTCTTGTAAGTAGGTGTGGCCGTATAACTAAATTCCAGCCAATGGGGATGTGATCAGAAGCATTTTCAAGTATCTTCCAGTTTGTGCCCTTACATGGAAAGTGAGGCTGGAATGTGAGCCATCTGGGAACATGCAGGAGAGGGCAGCATCCTAGAGCATGCATGGAACAACTCAGAGGGATCTAGGCTTCTGGAACCTAATAGAGCAAAGTAAACCTACCGTTTATTTTATTTATGCCAGTGTTATTTAATCTGTTAAACAATTAGAACAACATCCTAGAGTCTGATGCTTAACCAACTGAGCCACCCAGATGCACCGTGGAATATTTTAAATGTATTCATTTCAAGGATATTTTGATATTGCAAATTATCAATAATAGATTTGACTTGTGAGGATTCCTTTCACTTACTGTTTGCAGAAAATCAGTCCTATGATATTCATATCTCAATTTAAACCTTCACTTATAGATAAGTAGTGGTTTCTATGAGAATTCTTTGCAAGTTCATTGAAAAAAATAAACTTGCTCCACCATTTATTTTTATTATCATAAATTATTATTTTAAAGATTTATTATTTTACTAAATAACATCAATTCTGGATAATTTTTTCTTTGCCTACATGAGCAAGGATAATTATAATAGTTACCATTTATTGAGTACTTACAATGTGCCAGGCATTGTACTAGATCCTTTATATATGTAGTCTTAAATAATTTTCACAACAACCGCAACCCCATGTGACAGATATTTTAAAGATTTTTTATTTATTTGAGACAGAGAGCAAAGTGAGCAAAGGAGAGCATGAGTGGTGGTAGGGTGGGCAGAGGGAGAGGAAGAAGGCTCCTGCTGAGCAGAGGGCCCGATGCGGGGCTCGATCCCAGGACCCTGGGATTATAACCTGAGCTGAAGGCAGATGTTTAACTGACTGAGCCACCCAGGCACCTGTTGTGTGACAGATATTTCATCTCCACACTATAGTTGAGGAAATGAAGTCTCAGAATTAGTTACTGACATTTATCCAGTAAGAATGTATCTTAGCCAAGTTCTAAATCCTTGATTTTAATCATTTCAGGATCTTCACTGCATGGCTGAATGCCAAAACATTTGAGTAAAAAGTGGGGGGAAAATCAGTTACTTGGTGTCATATAGACTTTCATTTGTTGTGCTGAGTTCAACTGTATTGAATTCCATTATTTGGATTTCTTATGTGGAAAGCTCTAAAGTTTCCAAATCATTTGGAAGCATGTAACTCTTTTAGGAAAAGAATTCTTAAGAATCTCAATTATATGATTAAATGGCAATCACACCCACACATCATGTACAAAAAATATGGTAATAAGGGAAGAGAAATAATTGTGGTTATAATTAAATAACAACATAATAATTAAATATTAGAGTAGTAATGTTAGAATTGGGAGTTGTAGAAGTTTGAATGAAATTTCTATCTTCAATTAAGAAGTAATATCTTTATGTTACTTTAAAATATTGGGGGGAAAAACCTATTTCAAAAAGTCTGCCTTCCTCTTGCCAGACTACCCTGCAGAATCCTAGTAAGCTTTAACAGATTTTTTTTTTTAAAGTTAGGTTTATAAACTAAGAAGAATTCTTTAAGCCTTACATAGTTTACTACAATAAGAAAAACTCTGTTGGAAGATATTTTTTAAAAAGTAAATAAGTTAAATTTAAAAACCTCTATGAATGAATCTTTGTGAACCAGTATTTAGAGTATTCTTTTGGTAATGTAAAAACTGTAATCTGTTGTCCAAAATCCTTATCTTTTTTGTGTTACATTTCCTATTGCTATCAAAAAAGAATACATAATGACAACTGAAAATGTTTCACACCTAAGGAAGAGATCTTATTGAAAAGAATAAAGAGTCATAGATAGGATAAAAATAAAGCAATCATAAATATTTTGTGGTAGTTTCAAATAGAACAGTCATAGAGCTCATGATAAACACATAAAAAGACTTTACCCATAGCGTGAAATCCAAAAACACCTTTCAGGTCTCTCTTGATTGACCCTGAATAAAAGTCTTACTTCAGGTGACAAAAAAAGGTCCATTAATGTTGCTCATGCATTTCAACATAAAAATGGAATGGAATCATTGACTACAGGTAGAAATGTGCAAAACTACTCAAGATAAATATGCTGCTTTGAGGCTACACATTCACTCCACTTTTGTCTGCCAGCTTGATTTTTGAATTGGGCACTCATGGATAAAAGGTATGTGATCTGAAAAAATAGTGTGTGTCTTTTAAAAGTCAGTGTCATGTAATGTCATTCCTTTTGGCAAAATTTATGTTACACGGTATTAGACTATGGCTAGCTAATGTAACATGATGCATTAAAAACTGCACATCATGATTGCAATATGTGTCAGAACAATGAATTGTTATATCAGATACCTGTTCAGCTGTAAATAGGGCCCTCTCTAAGTCACTGACAAAAGGATTATATTCTCTCGATGCCTGTGGAGAATTTTTATTGTCTAAAACATGTAGCCATCCAACATTCATACTCTGTGACCTGTGGCCATTTAAGTTACATGTTTACTACATGTATACAATGAGAACACAACACATTATGGAAGCCACAGTTGGAGATATTTTTGTTTTCATAGGCATATTCCAAATATCCAATGGTTATATCTTCCCCTCTCCCCAGCAGAGACATATCCATGGAATTCTAATGGATTTTGTATTAGTTAGAAAGTCCTTTGGACTGCTAGTAAGAGAAAACCCATAAAGAATAGCATAAATACATAAGGATTTGTTTTTATCACCTGAGTAGCAATGTACGGCTGCTGGTTTTGGTTTTGATTTTGGTTCTGAGACAGTAGCTTGGTGATGTCAGGATGGTGTCTCTGAAAATTTTATCTTTCCCTTATGATTGAAAGATGGATGTTTTAATTTCAGTTACTCCATCTACTTTTTTAAAAAAGATTTATTTATTTATTTATTTGACGGGGTGGGGGGAGAGAGAGAGAGCAATCACAAGTAAGCTGAGAGGCGGGAGGCAGGGGGCAGGGGGAAGTAGGCTCTTGACTAGCAGAGAGCCTGATGCAGGAATTGATCCCAGAACCCTGAAATCTTGACCTGAGCCGAAGAGATAGGCTTAACCCACTGAGCCACCCAGGCACCCCTCCATCTACTTTCATCTACTTTCATGAATAGGGCAGATCCCTGTCTTTACTGCTCTTATCAAGATATCCAAATCAATTCCAGCAACTACCTACATGTCCCACTTATATGTAATTGTCCAGAACTGTGTACCTGGAGTCCTCTAGTCACAAGGGAAGTTGAGAAAATAGGCCTTGCAATGGAGCAGGCAAGGAAGAAGGGTTTGGGGAATGAACGTTGGGTAGACCAGTTAGTAGTGTCTATTATAGATGCTACTAATAATTTATAAATAGAGCAGGAAGTACAGTATGGGGAAGGCTTTAAAAAGTGATGAATTCATATGGTAAAAAATTTACTATTGACTTGTACTTCGCACCACACACAAATGAATTCTAGTGGAATGTGGGTGTAAATGTGTGAAAGATAAAAAAAATCACCTATAATAAAAGACAAGATAGGGGCGCTTGGGTGGCTCAGTGGGTTAAGCCTCTGCCTTCGGCTCAGGTCAAGATCTCAGGGTCCTGGGATCAAGCCCTGCACCGGGCTCTCTGCTTGGCAGGGAGCCTGCTTCCTCCTCTCCCTCTGCCTGCCTCTCTGCCTGCTTGTGATCTCTCTCTGTGTCAAATAAATAAATAAAATCTTAAAGAAAAAGAAAAAAAAGACAAGATAATATCTTTATGACCTTGTATGTAGGCAAAGATTTCTTAAATAGGGTATGAAGAACACACACCATAAAGGGAAAAATGTCATAACTGGATTGCTAAAATCAAAATCTGAAATTGAGAACTTCTGTTCATCCAATATGCCACCCAAACGGTGAAAAAGCAAGCCAAGAATTGTGTTGTTTCTGGTTTTTTGCTATTATAAATAATCGTACCTGAGCATTCTTGTGCATATCTTTTAGAAAGCATATGCGAGCATTTGTATTGATATTTGCCGAAGAATTTGTGGTCATGGGTCATGTATATGTTCACCATATGACACTCTGTCAGATCATCTTGGGTAGGGCCCAATGCATGGTGAGCTGCAACCAGACCTTCCTCCATGAATTCCTAAGAAGTCATGTGTTCAGCCAGAAGTGATACATCTAATGCCCTGGCCAACCCTCTTGGATTAGTAGAAACACTGGGAAAGAAAGGAAGACTGGGTCACAGGTGACATCAGTTGACAATTGGTATATTAGTTTCCCACTGCTGCTGTGACAATTACCAAAAACGTAATGGCTTAAGAAAACACCCCTAGGGAATGCCCTAAGTTCCAAACACATTCTTCCCTACATCTCCTATGAAGTCATAACCCTAGATCCTCATGGTATTTGGGATCAATTTCCACTACCAGTAGAGTAAGTTCTTTCTTTTGGTGGGGAGAGGGACCTAGTAGTCCACTGACATAAGGAGCCCAAAGCAATAGTATAGTAGTATCCAATAGTAGCCATAGCTTCAAATTCAGTAGAATTTTTACTATTTCCTATAGTGGAAGCATTCTCCATGGAATCAAGAACTTTAATAGAGCCTAAGATGATATGGACAATAAGAACAAATACCACAAGCAGTTTACTGCATGTGATGGTAAAAGGTAGCTATCCTATTTCCATCAGTTGGTTTCTTGGTTCCATTCTATGTATTCTATGTATTGAGGTAGAGTATATCAGCTATTCAGTGCATATGTCATATCCTGGGGAATGAAGCCCCAACCAATTTGTAACATTAGCTGAGTCTTTAGCAGGTTATTCTATCTTTCTGTTAAACTGGTTGCTTCTAGGTGATGAATCATATGGTAAGATCAGAGGATTCTGTGGTCCCATTATTATACTTCTTTTAATCTCAGGCAATGTTGAGGGTGATACTCTGTCAATAAGCAAATCCCTGTCTGGAGTAAATGTCAATTCTGGTAAGGATAGATCACTGTCTATGTCAGTTTAGATCCTTTAAGAAGAAGAAACCAAGATAGGATTAGACATGCAAGGATCTATTGAAGGAAACACGTGTGAAGGACATGAGCTGGGAGAAGCTTCAGACTGCAATACAGATCTGGTCTGACACCTGTGAAAAGGAAGGAATGAAAGTTTGGGTAGAAAGAGCTTTAGACTTCAGCGAAGTTCTTGTGAAGTCCTCCCAGGCTGATGGGGCGTTCCTGAGCAAAGGTTTCCCATTAGAGGAATCCCACCTCGGACAGGAATCATCTAGCTCTGATACCACTGCTGTGCTTAGTAACTGGCTGGGAGAGAAGCATGTCCTTGGAGTAAATACATGGATCCAAAGGTGTAGAAGCTCAAGCCTGACAGTTAACTATGCTTCACACTGAAGTTTCTCTTAAAGGTAGACCTGAACACTGTACTCTCATGGTTGCCACACTGTACATTCCAGGGAGAAACGGGTCTTATGTAATCAAGCTTTCAACCAGATAGTCTTCTCCTGGAATGGCGCCATATCAAGGGCTCAGTATTGGTCTCTACTGCTGGTAGGTTAGACGTTCACCAATGGCAGCAGCTAGGTCAGCCTCTGGGAAAAGGAGTCTGTGCATAGTCTCTGTATTAGTTATCTGTTGCTGCATAACAAAGTACCTCAAAAGTTATCTCACCCTCAATATAAAGCCACTGACCAAGTGCTCCGTTAGCCACTTTGCAGCAGGAAGATTTCTCTTTCCAAGTGTCCTTTAGGGCAACCTCTAACTGGGCTATCATGCAGCAGCAGTACCTATAGAGTTAACATCTACTTATTGTACTGACCCATCTGTGGATGAGGTCCATATTTCCTTTCTCCATCACAAAACTTTGGTTGAAGGGAGCACCCAGGGAAGCCATAGAGTTGAAGGAGATGTATTGGTAAAACTAACAGAACTAGAGGTCCTAGGAATTCACAGGTAACTTCTGGATCTGCCCAGGCTCAATCCGAGATGTACCATTTTTGCACAATGGATTACTATTATGCCCACCCATAATGAATCCAATAACACTCCTCTGATAATTGGTGGCTTCGTCCCTTTAATTTCTTGGTGGCACATTATTAATTGTAAGTCTCTCCTAGGGCCCACAGTGTTTCTGGGTTGTCTTTCAAAACGTGAGTATTTCTCTGCCACAACAGGCATGACCTATATGCCTTTCTGCTCTTCGGGTTTACCAGAGACTCCACACAGTATCCTTAGCCATGAGATGCGTCAGCATCATTGAATCTCCTGGTTTGTGTGCCGCAAATAGTAGGGGAGCTTGTCCTGCAGCCCAAACTAGATGCAGAACCCCACTCTTGCTCTGTGCCGCACTCAAAGCCGCTGTGTTCTGCTTCACCTGATTAATCTGCCAGAATAGTATTCCCAAGTGCAGCATACTACTACCCCACTTACTTGGAAAGTGATTCCAAGGCCAGGAGTGAGGAATGGATAAAAGAAACTGGGAAAGAGGAAAAGAAAATGCAAGTGTGGTTTATTGAGTTTGTCAGTTGCTACAGGTGACTGGTATTTGATTCCATGGGATCAACTGAAGAGATTTATGAAATATGTCTACTGTGTGGAGAGCTAAAAAGGGGGAGCATTTGATCTATAGGCCGCTGAAGTACTGGGTTGTACACACATGTGTACTGAGAAGTTTCCCATGTGTGTCTCCCTTGTCTGCGGGGCTCTGGCCTAGGCCTGAAGCAAGGTGCTTCCAGATTGCAGTCCTGCAATGCTGGTCAAAGCCTGAGTGTGGCTGGATGCCACCGTAGTAGCTCCAGTTAGAAGGAGGACCAAGAGAATTTGAAAAAAATGTACAAGTAGCAGAGAAGAAAGTGGATCTTCTAGATCTCTTTAGAAGAGATGCAATTCCTAATGATGAAGGAAACATTTCAAATCTTACCAGCACCCAGACGTAATTATCAGAGGCACTTCACAAAAATGTACTTCTATCAGGAGTACTTCCTTTATTTAAATGATCTCTCTAGGGATGTATTCTCCAGTTGGCCACTTGGTTCTACTCAACAGAAGTATAGCATCAGAGCAACTGCATGTTAGGCCTGTAAGTCTCACTGAGTGCAGGTTGTCTCAGAGTTCAAGGAAGGTAAAGACATGACCAGTCTTTGGTTTGTGTCAAAATTAGAAATCTATCTCAGTCCCATATTCGACTTTTCTTTAACTCAGAAAATACTTACTATGCATCTCCTAAGAACTAGGCATTGAGCTTGGTGTTGAGGAGACTAAGATGAATGTATGTGGCCTCTCTTGAGAAGCTTGTAGTCAATTGGGAGAGAATGGCATGGAGGGATGGTGAGACTGAGTTTGTAGCTCTGCAAACATATGGGGAAAACAACTAGTTATTTGTGAGGGAATCTGCAGTGTTCTTTAGTAAAATATTACCACAACCCTCCAAAATCAGCAACGCAAGAATTGCCACTCAGAGAGGTGATAACTACACTTTCCTCTTCTTGCTCTCACAGATTCCTCCAGTTTGGGGGGGATCTCCTCAACCCTCAGTCTCAAATATTGATAAATGTATCCCTTACAGAGTCTCCTATGGATTCATTCCTATAGTTCACCTAAGACCCAGGCTGGAATATTTTAAAACAGCTCAATTAAGGTTTAGGGGTAGCAGAACAAAAGGATGCCAAACAGTGAGAAATGTACAGTTTGTACATATACATAAAGAAATGTATCTACATATACATAAAGAAATAGTTTGTATTTATTTTTTTTCCTTCCTTTTTTAAAAAAGTAGCCCAGCTTGGAACCTAGCATGGGGTTTGAATCACGACCCTGAGATCAAGACATGAGCTGAGATCAAGAGTTGGATGCCCAACTGACTGAGCCATTCAGGTGCCCCATTTTGTACATTTCTATATTCATATGAATGTGCATCCTACTGGGTTCTTAGTTTCCTGTTTAGGACCTCTTTCCCAGATTACTTAATTATTTAATGAACCCTTTGTATGGGGCTTACTAAGTACCAGCACTACCCTAAACACTTTACAAATGTTAACTTATTTTAAGCTTTATAACAAACTGATGAGGTGGGTATTATTATCACCCACATTTTAAAGAGGAAAAAACTGGGGCATAGAGAGGTTAGTAACTTGTCCAATTTTACACAGTAAGAAGCAGAGCTATGATGTGACCTTAGGTAGTCAGGGCCACATTTCATGTTCTTAACCACTACTGTAAACTCCTGACATTAGGGACAATTTCACCTGATTCCTTATCCTTAAGGGTGGGGCCAAACTCCATGATCTTAACCCATAGCCTCAAGTGTACAATATAATATAGACAGACACAGATAAACACACACTGTCCTTAAGGGCCTGGGCATGGACCTGGGTATACACAGCAACAGCAGCAGCTGCCTTTGGGTTATAGTAATTACTGGTTTACAGTAAAGTCACAGATACAAAATCATTAAAATAAAGAAAAGAAAGTACAAAAGGGTAGAGATGGAATTGGGGTTGGAAAAGACAGTGTTTACATCAGAAAACCTAGACTAAGGGAAACTCCTGCAAATCAGCATGCAACTTAGCTCTGAAGTTCTGGAAATCAAGGCAAAAAGACTATGAAAAGTACATGGCTTTTATTGCCTAACTGAAGGAAGATCCTTGACAGTTCCAGACCCCATAGTTGCACAATCTTTTGGTTTGTGGGTTTGGCTGCTGTTGTTTCTTTGCCTTAAAGGGGTTCCCAGTAACTTAATATTAATGATTGACTAGATTTCTAACCATAGCATTTTGCTGGTTTAAGTCTGCTGTTTTTTGGTTTTATTTTGGAATCCCACCCCTGCCCTCCCACCAGTAGGTCATAAATTTGCTGTGTCACTTGAAATTGTGTTTCAGTGTGCCACCAGTCGGTTAACATTATTTATTGAACTTCAGATCTGCTGTGTATGGAACCTGGGTCTTGAAGGACTTTCAAACAATGATTTTTAAAAGAAATATACTAAAAATAAAATTCAATATTGGTTGATTCAAAAGCATGCAGGCAGCATTGAATAGGGAGAGATCAGTCATGGTAGACTTTCTCCAGAAGGTGGGTTTTGATCCTGGATTTAAAGTAAAGATCTTGCACTAGCAGGGGTGGGAGAGTGTTCCAGAGCTAGCCATGAATGAGGAAATCAAGTGTAGGGAATGGAAAAGACAATCAGGTAGGGTAGATGTCTTTGAAGGATGATACCAAGAAATAAGAAAACAAAGGAGGCTCTGCCCTGCACCCTTTGGGGGACTTCATCAGGAAGAGGCTGTGTGGAGGTGCACTTCTTTATGCAACAGACATGTTGTTTGAAATTATAAAACGAGTCAAAAGTGGAGTATCTACTGCGCATCAGGCACTGAGATTTAATTTTCATATCTACTCTGTAAAGTGGACATTATTTCCATTTTGCATACAAGGCAGTGGGCTCAGCAGTGAGGTTAAGTGGCCCATGTGCCCAGTGTCGTTTAATTGACTCCAGTGTCGTTTGGTTTGTGTGACCACCAAGCCCAAGCTTTGGTATGTGACATAAATTTTTGTAAGTTGAATATTTAAGATAAGCAAGTGGTGATGATTATTTTAATAAGTCCTAGAGTTATTTCCTTTGTGAGTTACATGTCTACAAACATGTTTTGCAAAGGTCCGAGGTAGAGGGTAAAGATTTTCTTGACTGAGTGCATGATGGTAGTTTATTTCATTAAACATACATTACTTTGTCCCATTTGACACCAGATAATGACACCGAAAATATCCTTAATACAATTTTTAGGTCATTCTGTCCATTAAGCAGATAATTTCGCAAAGCAATGTCACGGCCAACCAATCTACCGGAGAAAATACTTAAGTTTCCCACAACGCCCAGGCTGTGGAGCCCGCGAAAAGTGTAACTTGTGTCCACACTAAAAGGCTGTTCAAACACTAAAAGGAAGGCTGTCCAAGCGAGACGAGGACAGGTTCCACGAGCGGGAAAGTGGGTGGAAGCGGATGACAGCAGGTGCAGAGAGTGACCATCCCCAGGCCCGCGATCCACCCGCCCCGACCCCGCCCATCGGTGTGGCCCGCAGCAGGGCCGCGCCGGGGTCTGCGCATGCGCGCGGGGCCGCGGCGTTGACGCCGACAGTACCACCTCCTACGCGCCGTCTTTCTCCACGGTTACCCTAGCTCTCCACCCCTCCTTTCCGCGGCGCTCGAAGGATCATGGCCGATCCTCGCGTGAGGCAGATCAAGATCAAAACCGGCGTGGTGAAGCGGTAAGGAGCCGTGAGCGGCGCACACGCCAGCGCCTCGTCTCCTTCGCCTTATGGCGGCCCGAGAGGTTGGGCGGAGCCTCCGCAGGCCCGAAATGGGCTCCGGACTCCAGGCCTCCCCTGGGTCTCGGCGGCCCGCGGGGCTAGGGCGGGGACGCAGTAAGGGACGCGTCGGAGCCTGAGTCCGCGGGCCGGGACACGCCCCTCCCCTGCCTTTCTCCAGGACAAACCGAGCCGTTGGGCGGTGAGGGTCGGTGCGCCCCGCCCCTCGGGCGCCGGCGGTTGGGGAGACCCGGGAGCGGCGGCCGGGGAGGTGGAGGGGCGGCGGTCCGGGGGCGGAGAAGACTCGGTTTGGGGTGGTACCTCCGGTGTGCGCGCACCGCGGGTCTCCCTGCCCAACTTGACTGGTGGGAAGCGGATCAGTTCATTACCAGCCCTCAGGTGGAAGCGCAAGCCCGTTCTAAACTTTAGAGGGGACGCCGAAATCCGGGCCCTTGTCAGAAAGGAGGCCTTGTTGCGGCCCTGTGATCTAACATGGCAGGCGGGACTCCCAGTCTCTGAGAACTTCCAGCACACTCATCAAACTTCTGTGGCCTAACTCTCCCCCTGCAGCTTCCCCGAAGCTCTCCCGGAGCTTGTGGGATGCTGTTTAAATAACTGTCCTGGGTAGGCCAGTCCTGTAATTGGCCGTAATTCTCAGTGCTGTTAGAGACTTCAGTACTTATTAGACTTTCATGGTTCAGACCCGAGAAATTAAACTTTTGGATGGGGCATTCTCGGAAAAAAAGATAAACAGCCCCCAGAAGAAGCAGGTTATCTTGCAGTAGAAATAAATGTCTGATCCTAGACGTTTGGCCTCTTCCTCTTTGCCTACCTTTCCTCCCTTTTTTGGTATTTCTACCGGAGGAAGGACAGGCAAAGGGAAGAATAAATTCACTTACTGAGATACAGCCTCTGAGGCTTAGCACAGGATTGCACTGTACTTTCCTAGAAGCTTTATTGTTACGGCAGTAGGAAGATTCTATGAATAGTACTTAAATGCACAGCCTTTTCTCAAGTGAGACTCTTTGGGTTCAAATCTTGATTCTGCCATTTATTATGTATTGAATGCCTTACATTGCGCCATGGCTCAGTTGCCCCATCTGTACAATGGAATTAGTAGCCACCTCATGCACCTATTGGAAGAAATGCCTGCTATGCTGTTTAACACAGTATGTGGCAAATAGCAAGTGGCTAGTAAATGTTAACTTAATAATATTGTTTGTGTACCTGTTTTACAAATGAGAAGCTGAGGTTTAATGAAGTTAAAGTAGAAAAACTAAACTTGTGCTAGTTAATGGCAGAACAGGGAAAAGATCCAAAGTTCTGATCTGCAACTGTTTAAACTGCAGTGCTCTAAAAAAGAGTATTTTTAAAGATATGTGAAGTAGGAGGGAAATTGACATGTATAATTGAAAATATAAATAATTTGCACTATCACTCACCCTAGAATTCTGTTGTTCACTTTTGCTAGATTTTGTTTATGTCGTTTTAGTAACTCTATTTGCCAGAAGTACCAGCGTAGGCCAAAAGTCATGAGAAATGACTTCTAATGGTAGTTTTCCGTTAATTACCTGTATGATCTTGTCCTTTCTCATCCTAATGGTCTACACTAGTTTATAAAATTAGTTCTAGTAGTTATGTTATTATAATACATATTCTAGAAAAAACACACCCATTTAAATAATTAATAATCTAAATTTTTTGGCTTTCAAAAATTGTCAAGTGTGTATGGAAATAAAGTTTAGTTTTCAGTTTATTTCAGTAGTAGAGCATTATCAAACATCAATTTTGATTCTTCATACTTAAGTACAAAAAATTTATCGTTTTTGTGAAACCCCTTTGTAATTTACTATTTACTTAAAATTTACGTATTTACTCAAATTGCTTATAAATTACTGGAAATGTCTACCACAGGTTTTTTTTTTTCATAGTTTTTCTAATGATAGTTTAGTGTAGAGCTTCCCCAGTTGTACTAAAAGATACATTCTTTAGAAAACCTAAAACTTCTATTTTAACTGTTCATTATTTATATTTTACCTTGGTAGACAACCATCTAAATCCCTGTCTCTCTTCTGTTATTTTTTGCTGGAAAGTTATTTTACTATGACTCTCTCCATCTTTTGTCTTAGTGTCCTATTTTTAAAATTACACATTTTACTTCAGCAAAGAAAAAAGTAGGTAACACAGATATAGCAGCAACATATTAATAATTGTTAGGGTGGGATAATAATGGGCTTCATTGTTCTTCTCTGTATATGTTTAAAATTTTTCATAATAATAAGGTCCTCAAAGTTATGCGTTTCTCCCCTCCAAATTTAGTTTCAAAGACTTTTTGAGTAGTTTTATGATTCAGACATGTTTTGTGAACAAATTCAATGGTTTTTTTAAAGCAGTAGGCTAAAACCCAGTATCTATTCTCAGCACCTTTTTTTCTAGCCAGATGTTAATTTCCCATCGCCTCATTTCCCTTCAGAAGTCCTAACTTCTGTTTGAAAGAAGACATTTAAAGTCATCATTCCTGTCACCAGTTACTTCAGTTTTTCTCTCCAGGAGTTGAGAGCCATTAGAATTATATTCTAGTTATTAGTCCTAGAGTTCAGTATCGGTGGCTCTCCTAGGGAGGGTGAATTCTTAAGAGTTTAGTGTCTAATCAATCTGCTAGAATACTTCAGGTGATCCAGAAGTTCCCCATAGTGGGTTTTAGTAAGAAATTGAGTAGGGAGGTGGAAAGTTACTAGAGTATGGAAAGTTACTAGAGTATGGCAGTAAGTAGATGATGGTATTTGGCAACAGAGAGATCAATGAATGAAATATGAGAGTCTCAGTGTGTTGGCAAAATGGTAAAGGCAATCCAGTGATGGCAGCCATGTTAGCAAAGTAGAAGCAAGTTTCTTTTCTTTTTTTTTTTTTTTTAAGATTTTATTTATTTGACAGAGAGGGAGAGATAAGTAGGCAGAGAGGCAGGCAGAGAGAGAGAGGGGGAAGCAGGCTCCCCACTGAGCAGAGAGCTCTACCCTGAGATCATGACCTTAGCTGAAGGCAGAGGCTTAACCCACTGAGCCACCCAGGCGCCTCCTAGAAGCAAGTTTTAAGGGCTTTAGGGAAGGCCCTACAGAAACAGGCAGAAGCCTTATGGTACCCTAGACCTAAAGAAACTTTGTTATCTCATATGGTAACAAAGGGAAAGGATCTGATTGCTGGAAATAGATTTTGAGAGAGATTAGAACCCTAGAAACAAGGGAAGAGTCCAGTTACTAGGAATGGCTTGTAAGAGTTGGACCGCAATGAGGCTAACTTGTACTGAACCTCTTGAGAACTCCTTAAATATCCCCTTCCCAGTAACAGGATTGTTTTTCCAGAGCTAATTATGGCTGTGAGAGATGTGTGCAGTTTCTTCAAGCAGCAGCCTTTGTTCACATGTGAGTCATTATTTAATGAGTATTAGTGGGTTCGGGTCTGGCAGGTGCTTTTTAAAGTTACAGATCTGTGTTTCAGGCAGATTGCTAGACCTACTGGTATCTGTCACTGGGTCACAGCTAATGTAGAAGCCCTAGGAGGTAGTTACCAAATACCTCTCCAATTTTTATTTTCTCCAGTGCATAACTGAAAATCCTCCCACTCCCTTTTTAAAAATATATATATATTTTTTAATTTTTTCTTTCTTTATTTTTTTTTTTGGTGGCATCAGTTGTCCCAATTTACCTGGGGTTGAGAGGTTTCTAAGATGTAGAATCTTTGGTGCTAACTGACTAACAGTCAGTTAAAGCAGGGTGATTTGTGTTAGTACTTCTGTAACTAGCTAACATAGCACTGTTGTGTGTGCCATGATTTATTTGAAGGCTATTTGCTGATAATACAACTGTGAATTGAATGTAGTACCTTACTTAAATTAAAACTTAACTGTGTCCTGTAAATATGAATCCTTGCCAGAGTAGTTTTCTGTATCAGTTTAAATTGTTAGTGGTTTAGAAAATAACTCTCATTAAAGTAGAAGAAAATAGAGGCCCAATGTTTTAAATGTTGATACGGTATTTCAGTTCAGTGATCTGTGTCTGCCATAAATTCCCAAGTAAGATTTGTGTTTATAAAAGAAGTATTTTTTACTAGATTTATGGTAAATACAAGAATTACTTTTTCAAAAACAAACTGTTGTCATGCATTTAACATGAAGTTTATTTAATAACCTTAAAGCCAAGTTATTTTCAGTAAAGCTTGCTAAATTAGCCCACTGGTGAGTGAATTAAGTGATTAAAAATACTTTCTTAAATATATATTTTCATAACCATTTTAGATTGGTAGTGGTTTAAAATCCAACGTGAACAAAGAATGTTAGGGCATTGGAAATAGCACTGACATTGGCCCATAGTTTTCCTCTGATTAAATGAAAGTGACACCAGTAGATTAGAATGAGACTAGGACAATTCACACTGCAATTGTGTTAGTTTAACTTTAACAATCTTTTAACACTCTTGTTTAAATGTAGCTGACATACCATAATTACAAATCTACAAGCCTTGATTATAGAATTTTACATCATGAATCAGTGGGGAAATTGTATTGATTTTTTTTTTTTTTAAGCAAGCACCTTTCTCAAACTGTGGCATCTTCCCAAATGTTTATACCTTTACCTTTGATATACAGTTGTTTATGATATATATACTGTGTGCAGCAGACATAATAACAACATAAAAGGAAAATTTCCATGTTATTAAATATATATTCATATCTAATGCATATAATATACTCTATTGATATACATTGTATGTATATACTGAATACATTTATTGTACTGACATAAAAGTGAAAAATAGGAATGATACATATATTTGCATAGACATAGTTACAGTTTTTCCCCTGTAGCTTTAGTTGTTTATATACTACTTATAAACTGGATAGAAGTATGGTGGACAGAGGTTTAGGATATAGCCCTGAAAATTTCCTGTAAGCTTTAGTAGTTTTTTTATCTTCTCTTCTCCCACATCATACCGCTTTGATTTGAGTTAAAGTAAGTTCAGCCAAAATGGCCAACTTCCTGCCTTGAAATTTAGCCAACTCCTTTTGGAATTTTTGTAATGTATTCAGTTCTCCAAAGCAATGGTCAAAGGCAGTGTCAAAATGGATTGCAGGTGGTCAGCACTTCACCACCTTCTGCCAACTACTTGGCAAGCAGTGACTTTTAGAAGCTACACAGCTGGCAACCAGATGTCTCTTCAAGCTGGAAAGGGAGTTATTTAAGGCCACTCATGACCATGGTTTTCCCAACACAAGCTATATTATTCTGTGAGTTGAATGTGGAAGTAAATGATCTTTTGACCTGTGTGTGTGTGCGTGTGTGTGTGTGTGTGTGTGTGTCTGTGTGCGTGAATGTGTGAGTGTGTTTTCATTGCATTTTTTGTTTGGTAGAAAATTTTGAAAATCTATAGTAGAGCAAAGTTGTAAAATTTTGTTAATAATAACTAGTCCACAATCCTTAGAATATAAATGCTTGGATGTGTGATCTGTTTTTTCCAGGGTTCCATTTCCTATAATGATGCTGTTTTATTTGCCCAAATAGAGCTGAGTTTTTTTTAATTTATGGTGAAAAAAATTTTATTTAGATTTAGCCAGCTGGACTCAGTTTAGATGATCCCAATTTTGTTGGCAATATCCAAAGCATCTTAGGAGCCTTTTGAACATATGCCTTCTTCTCTCCATCAGGCCTGATCAGGGTGTTGACCTTGGCCACATCAGTGTCATAGAGCTTCTTCATAGCCTGTTTGATCTGGTGCTTGTTGGCCTTGACATTCACAATGAACACAAATGTGTTGTTGCCTTCTGTTTTCTTCATGGCTGACTCAGTAGTCAGGGGAGCTTGATGATGGCATAGTGATCAAGCTTGTTTCTCCTGGGGGTACTCTTTTGAGGATATTTGGGCTGCCTTCGGAGATGCAGAGTCTTGCTTGGGTTGTTGGAACATAGGTACATACTGATGGATCTTTTTTTGGTGACTGTGGATGCCTTTCAGCACCGCTTTCTTGGCCTTCAAAGCCTTTGCTTTGGCTTCAGCTTTGGGAAAGACAGGGTCTTCCTTCTTAGCTTTCAGCACCATCTTCATAAAAGGGTAAAGCTGATTTTTATTTTGTTATTTTTTTAGGAGAAACTTTTAAAAAAATTTTAGAGAGCGAGCGAGCAGAGGGAGGAGGAGAGAGTCTCAAGCAGACTCCATGCTGAATGTGGAGCTCACCACACTGAGATCATGACCTGAGCTAAAACCAAGAGTTGGATGCTTAACCCAGTGAGCCACCCAGGCACCCCTAGAGATTATTTTTAAATAACACCAGTCATATGACTGATCCAGAAGTCATTTATTTAGCAGCTTCACTCAGAACCTACATCTTTAGTCACTTGGTATAGTGTTGGCACTTAATAAGTACTCAACAAAAGTCTTTCCATTGAACAAATGAATGAATGGAACCTTATTCTGTAAGGATTTTTTGATACAATAAGCAGTAGGGAGCCCTTGATTCAATTACAGTATGACAGTGTAATAGTTACTGTAGCTATTTATTGTTACAGTTTGAGTTAAACAAATAGAGTCCCAGGCTCCACTTAATACATACTACATATGGAACCCTAGGCAAGTTATTTAACCTTTAAAAGCCACAGTTTTCTTAGCTGAAAAATGGGTTAGTGACAGTACCTTTCTCATATTGTCGTTAGAAGAATTAAATAAGGTAATCATGTAAAAGTATTTGGCCCAAGACCCTGATTGGTAGTAAGTGTTTAATTATGTTAACTGCTGTCATTATTATCATTACCACCATTCTGTAGATATATAAACAATGTGGATATAGGACATAAAGATGAATGATCTGATCCCTGGAGAGACTGTGAAACTTGCTTTCTTTTAAATTGTGACAAAAATGAGCTTTTTAGTTGTTTGTTATGTTCACTGATTGGCTGCAGAGAGAAGGGAGGAATATGAAGCTTGTGTTTTTGAGTCAGCTGTAGGACTTTGTAATGGCCATCTTTCTGTATACTGCTGAGGCAGTGATGCCCTATTTCCCCTAAAAATCTGTTTATATCAGAGACCTTGTCTTTTTAACAGTTTAAAAATTATGTGTCAGTATTACTAACACAATGTAACAAAGCCAGTTTCACTCTTAGTGCACTTCTGTAAAGCTTATTGTAGGGAAGAGTGGTCAAGGGAGTTTTTGAGAGGCTGTTATTCTAAAATGTATAAATGATTCACCACAACTATCAAAAGACATTATTACCTTCCTCCTCCTCCTCCTCCTCCTCCTCCTCCTCCTCCTCCTCCTCCTCCTGCTCCTCTGCCCGTCTCCTTCTACCCAGAACATTTATCTTATACCTACTTGTTGAAATCCTTAAGATGAACTGGATGCTGCAGCAGCTGCCCTCTTGGGTTTAGGTGTTGTTCCTTCACAGATCTGTGCCTGAATCTTTGGTGTACAATTTTTAGGATCCTCATTCAACCAGTCCCAGTGGTATTTCATCACTTAACCTTGGTGCTCCAGTATTACTTTCTCTTTCACTTGGCTAAGATAGCCACATTTGCCACAGGTTGACTTCCGAAGGCGGTAGGCCTAGAGCCACAGCAGGGGCACAACATGGGTATCTTACTGCTATACTTTTCAAATGATGAAATCTCCTTCCTCAGCTTTTTTTCTGTGGCTGAGACCAAAGAGCGACATTCTTAAAATTCTAATGCCAGATTATAGTTATTTCCAAACCCTCCTTTATCTTTGGTTTTTATTTTTGTGGGTTGGTTTTTTGTTTGTTTGTTTGTTTTATTTGATAGAGAGTGAGCTTGCATAGTGGGGAGGGGCTAAGGGAGAGGGAGTAAGAAACCCAAGCTGACTCCACATTGAGCACAGAGCCTGATGCAGAGCTTAATCTCAGGACTCTCAGATCACAACCTGGGCTGAATCAAGAGCCCGAGGCCTAAGCTTAGACTGCATCACCCAGGCACCCCAAGATTTTATCTCTGGTTTTTTACCGAGTTCCCTGTTTGTTGTTGTCACTGAGATCCTTTAACTTGTGCTAAAGAAGTATTTTAGGGAGTCTTATGTATATACATATGCTCTAACTCAGAGTTTGTCTATAAAGGTTATCAGAACAAGTAGGCATCTACTTTTTTTTTTTTTTTTAAAGGCATCTACTTTTTAACTGCATGACCCTCAGGTTCTGAACAGTACAAAATAGCCTGCTTTTAATATGGCATCCATTGCCTGAAAAATATCTGTACTCTGTTTTTGGAAAACCTGTAAGTCTGCTGAAATGTATTTCCACCTAGATGACTGGTACAGCATTATAATTTTGATCTCCAGAACTAGAATGTTAAATTGTAAGGATTCTGCATTATGTCAAAATATACAAAGATTTTCTTAAGACCATACAGTTTTTTTTGGTCACCTTTTTGGGGACCAGATGGATGGTGTCTAACACATTGTTTTTCACAAAGTAGGCATTTAATACATACTTGTCAGATGAGTTAAGGAATGGAGGAAACTAGAGAAGAGGTCAGTTATATGCGGGGGAACAGCTCAAGAATCTGGAAAAGGTTTGCTTTATAACCATGAGAGATGGAGAAAGTTGATGAATACTCTAGTTAAACTTTAGGAGCAACAACAGCTCTAAATAATTGCCTCCTTCAAAGACTTGTCAGGATGGTACTTTTATTAGAGAAACAAGATCAGAAAATTATTTATTTATTTATTTAGATTTTATTTATTTATTTGAGAGAGAGAGAGTATGAGAGGGGAGAGGGTCAGAGCGAGAAGCAGACTCCCTGCTGAGCAGGTAGCCTGATGTGGGACTCATCTCGGGACTCTGGAATCATGACCAGAGCTGAAGGCTCAGCTTAGCCAACTGAACCACCCAGGCACCCTAGAAAATGATTTGTATCAAGGATTTGTTTACAGCATTTTTAAGCTATGTTGGAGACTATTACAGAAGAATTTTTAATTATTAAAGTTCAGTCAAGAAAGGTTTTGTAGTTTACTTAGAACTAACCAGAACACTCTCTCTTTGATCCTTTTTTTAAAAAAAGATTTTATTTATTTGACAGAGAGAGAACACAAGTAGGCAGAGAGGCAGACGGGGGGCGGGGGGAGGCGGGGGGTGGTTGGACCGGGCTCCCTGCTGAGCAGGGAGCCTGATGCGGGGCTCAGTCCCAGGACCCTGAGATCATGACCTGAGCTGAAGGCAGAGGCTTAACCCACTGAGCCACCCAGGTGCCCCTCTCTCTTTGATTTTAATAGCGGTAGGTGTGTGTCTATATGTGTTACTGTCCATTAAGTTACTTACAAAAACAGGCTCACCCATTCCAGGGGTTTTTTTGAAATCAAAGAAAAATAGGAGGGTTATAGGTAAATTGAAATCTTATTATAAGCAGTAGATAGTATTCTAGAGAATCTATCAAAGTTTTGGGCTCCGTCCTTAAGGAATCTGTGTTGTTAAGTTATGCAGTGTACATGTATCTGAATATTTATTCTTAGAATTTCCAAGTGTCACTCTATATAAATCCCTGGTCTCTAGCTTTATCCTGAACTTTAGACTCATTTTAAAGTATTGAATGAATTCCCTTATTTTAATTTTCACTAAATCTGCTTTCATTCCATCTGATTTCACTCCATCTAACACCAAACTAATTACCTTCTCAAATCTGATCCTCTTCACCTGTTTTCTTTTATGCAGAAAAATTATTTTTTTTAAAAACCTCCTTGTTTCTTTTTTCTTTTCTTTTCTCTTTTTCCTTTTTTAAAAGATTTCACTCATTTATTTGACAGAGAGTATAAGCAGGGGGAGCATCAGAGGGAAAGGGAGAAGTAGGCTCCCCACTGAGCAGGGAGCCTGATGCTGGACTCCGTCCCAGGACCCTGGGACCCAGACCGACTGAGCCACCCAGGCACCCTGAACAATAATTATTTTATGTATAAAAAAAAAAAATCTGGAGAAAACACAATAAACCTGAAACAAAACACTATTGATAATTCAAATGCCCCTTTCTAAGTCAGTTCCTCTCCCTCTTTACCTAATTTTTATTCTGAATTCGACTGTATCGTTTCCATGCATATTTTAAACTTAATTTATATTGGAGATACATAAGCCATATTATAGTATGTCCTTTGAACATTATATACCAAAACATATCTGGAAGGATACCCAGGAAACTAATCATGCTGGTTGTCTCCTGGGAGGAAAGCTGTATAGCTGGAGGGAGGACAAGAATGGGAGAAAATTCTTATAATTGTAAATCATGTGTTACCTATCAAAATATAAATGAAGAAATTTTTTTTTTTTTTTAAAGATTTTATTTATTTATTTGACAGACAGAGATCACAAGTAGGCAGAGAGACAGGCAGAGAGAGAGAGGAGGAAGCAGGCTCCCTGCAGAACAGAGAGCCCGATGCGGGGCTCGATCCCAGGACCCTGAGATCATGACCTGAGCTGAAGGCAGAGGCTTAACCCACTGAGCCACCCAGGTGCCCCTAAATGAAGAAATTTTACATTGTAAATAGTATAACCATAAATTTATAAATATTCACACTTACTAAATATTCCTATTTAACTCTAGGAATCTTTTATTACTTTCCGTGCATAGTAATGTTACTGTTTTTGAGACTCATGTTGAAACATGTAGCTCTAATTCATTGTCTTCTGTCAGTGTGCTAGTGGTTTTTTCATTATCATGTTGATGAACATTTAGGTTTTTTGTGCATAGTGTTACTGTTTTTGAGACTTAATATTGGAATATGTAGCTCTAATTCATTCTTTTGCACTAGTGGTATTTCTTTTTCGTTTTAGGCTTGATGGATATTTAGGTTTCTTTTCCACTCATTTTTCACTTTTACGAATAATGCTATCATATGCTATGTTAATTATAGCTCCTAGTACACACATATAACAGTGTAAGGCAGAATTTTCCAAGGATTGTGGGCCCTGAGTGGATTATAGGTGTCTGGAGATACAGCTTTCCTTTAACCTTCGGATGGCCAGGTGTGGCAAGAATAGCCTTGGGATAAATACTCGGGAAGAGCCTTTCTGACTGAAGAAACAGTAAATACATAGGCTTGAGAAAGGGAGCAAGTGTGACTCGTTTGAGGAATAGCAACCAAGTGAGACAGAAGAGGAGACAGGTAGGATACACACCAAAAAGTAGGAGGGAGAGGGTACAGTTCTTACCATGTCTAGTTTGTAAGGATTTGGGCTTGAGGCTCACATCAGATGATACCACCTCAGTAGAAGTTTCCCTGAATGTTTCTGAAGTTCGTGTTTCCCTGTCTGTGTTCTTAGAGAACTTTGTAGCTTTTAGTAAGATAGTACTAAAAATACATTATCTGTTGAATTCACTAGACTAGTGGTTTCCAGGGTATGGTCTAGGAGTCCCATGGGGTCCCTGACACACTTTCAGTGTGTCTGCAAGGTGAAAGTTATTTTTATAGTAATACTGAGACTTTATTTGCCTTTTTCACTTTTATTTGCTCACAGTTTTACAGTACAGTTTTCCAAAGGCTATATATGGTATGTGATAGTGGGACAGATTGAATGCAGAAGATATGAAAATGTAGATGCTTCTATTAGTACAGACATTTTAAAAAATGTAAAAATGTAAAACATTTGTTAAATGAAGTAAATACATTTTTTTAATTTTTAAAACTTTTAAAAAATTGTTAATTTTTATTTCTAATATAATAAGTATTAATAGATATGATACATATAAATAAAAGCTCCTTGGGGTCCTGTGATAGTGTGATTTATAAAAATAAATATATGTTTGGTCTCCCTTTCCATTCCAGACACAGAGCTCCTAAAACTCTTGGAATTTCCTAAATGAAGAGAGCAATAAAGATCTTTCTTTGTATTAAGATGATTTTTGGAAAGCCCCTAGGTAACTAACTGAAGGTTGGGGTTGTTGCCAGGGAACCAACTCTGATTAAAGGGTTAGAACTTCTAGTCCCATCCCCTGACCTCTGGGAGGAGAAAGGGTCTAGATGTGTAATCAGTCACCAGTGGCCGGTGAGTTTATCTTGTTTTTTTATTTTATATAATTTTATCATTTGTATATTGGTAAGGAGTTCTGTTGTTTAGGTTTTTTTTAATTTTATGTTATGTTGATAAGATTATCCATATTTTTACATTTATATGTAATACATTTGTTTTGACTGTTGTGTATTATTTCATTGTCTGATACTATCACAATTTATTTATCCATTCTTCTCTTAGTGG
This sequence comes from Martes martes, assembly GCF_963455335.1. NCBI lineage: Eukaryota > Metazoa > Chordata > Mammalia > Carnivora > Mustelidae > Martes > Martes martes. The sequence continues at coordinate 63,554,987 of NC_137892.1, forward strand.
GCATTTGGATTGTTCCCATTACTGTGTTTCTAGGTACATTCTAGTTCATGTCTTTGGTAATGATATATAAGAGCTTTTGTTGGATATTTTTCCAGAAATGGAATTGTTAGGTGACAGGTATATGAATGTTCTTTGTAAAATCATGCCAAACTGTTTTCCAAAGCAGTTATACCATTTTACCTTCTCAGCTGCATTATATGAGAGTTCCTTTTGTTGATCCACATCCTCTCCAAAGCTTGGTAGGCCTTAGTTTTATTCTAATACTGTTTTTATTTTTCATTTCGTAGAAAAATTAAACTATTTTGAGTATTTTTTTCAACAAGCATCCCCACAGATAGAGTAAAGGAGGTATGAAGCTTCAGCCCCCAACCACATGCTTAATCACCCCTTTCTTCCTTGTGTAGAATAATGTATATGCCTCTGGCAACCCAGGGTTTTTTAACCTGGTAGAAAGGAGAGGTTCTTTTGAAAGATCCTTTGGAAAGTTGTCCATTTCCAGGACACTGCATTCAGTATTGAATGCCTGCGGAGTGAGGGGAAGTTTGCAGGTGGGTCCCGAAAACCCACTTGGTACTGGGTTGAGCATGAGCCAAGGCTAAAGAAGGCCAACAATTCTAAACCTTCTAAATGACCTTTCACATGTTACTGTGTTAATTCTTTTGGTTTGTTTTTGTTTTTGTTTTTTTCCACCTTTATTGAGATATATTTTACATATAGCATTGTTTTAGTCCAATGTGCACAACATAATTATTTGGTATATATATGTGTGTGTATAGCAAAATGACTACCACAGTAAGTTTGGTTAACATCAGTCACCTCACATAATTTTTTTTTTTCTTGTGATGAGAACTTCTAAGATTACTCTTTTAGAAACTTTCGATATATAATACAGTGCTTTGATGGTAACTGTATGTCACCATCCTGTACATTACATCCCCAGAACTTATTAATAAATGGGAGTTTTTACCTTTTGGCTACCTTTACCTGTTTCTCCCCCACCCTTATTTCTGGCAACCACCAGTTTGTTCTCTGTTTCTGTGAATTTAGTTTTTTTAGATTACACATAAAAGTGAAATCATACAACATTTTCCCTTTCTCTGGCTTAGTTCATGGAGCATGATGCCATCAGTGTCCATCCATGTATTGCAAATGGCAAGATGTCCTTCTTTTTTAATTAACATATGATATATTATTTGCCCCAGGGGTACAGGTGTGTGAATCATCAGCTTACACATTTAGGATTTCCTTTTTTTTGTGGTTGAATAATACTTCATTTTATATGTATATATATATAATTGACCCTTGAATAGTGTGGGGATTGGGACACTGTGCAGTTGAAAATCCATTTACAATTTTTATTCCTCCAAAACTTTACTAATAGCCTACTGTTGACCAGAAACCTTACTGATAACATAAACAGTCAGTTAACACATATATCGTATATGTATTATATACTGTCTTCTTATAATAACTTAGGCTAGAGAAAAGAAAATGTTACTTAAGAAGTCATAAGGGGGTGCCTGGGTGTCTCAGTGGGTTAAAGCCTTTGCCTTCGGCTCTGGTCATGATCCCAGGGTCCTGGGATCGGGCCCTGTATCGGGCTCTGCCTGCCTCTCTCCCTACTTGCAATCTGTCTGTCAAATAAATAAATAAAGTCTTAAAAAAAAAAAAGTCATAAGTAAGGGGTACCTGGGTGGCTCAGTGGGTTAAGCCTCTGCTTTCGGCTCAGGTCATGATCCCAGCGTCCTGGGATTGAGCCCCGCCCACATCAGGCTCCCTGCTCAGTGGCTTCTCCCTCTCCCTCTGCTGCTCTGCCTGCTTGTGTCTCTCTCTCTGTCAAATAAATAAATAAAATCTTAAAAAAAAAAAAAAGAAATCATAAGTACATTTACAGTACTATACTATATAAAAAATACATATATGAGTATGTTTTATGTGAACATATGAGTGAACCTATGCAGTTGAAACCTTTGTATTTCAGGGCCAACTTGTATACAGCACATTTTCTTTATCTCCTCATCTGTCACTGGACATTTCAGTTGTTTCCATGTCTTGGTTATTGTAAATAATGTTGCAGTGAATATGGGAGTACAGTTATCTTTTTGAGATAGTGACATCTGTTCATTCTGATGTATGATACCTTAAGTTCTTAAGTTTGGCAAGCATTTCTAGAAAAGGATTTTAATTTATTCTTGATAATGTTTAATTGTTAACCTATTCCATAAGTTTTATAATTGTCATTATCATAGGTTTAAAAATCTAGCAGATGTACATACCCTTAATCTTTACCACTTGTCCCCTCAACCAAAAGCAAGGTGTTTATTTCCACTCATTTATATTCATTTATATTTTCCTTTACATATTCTATATAGGTCTCAAAATAGATACTTTTTAAAAAATTTATATTACTCTTTTAAACTGTCATGGCATTTCTAGTATTAGATTAAATAAAAGTCTCAGGAGCCAATTTTGGCTTTTGTTCATAAAAAGAATAGTTAATGATTTTCTGTCTTTTTAATGGGCAGTATTATAGATAATAATTTGTGATGACTCTGAATCTGCATTTCATACATCTTGTTGTGAACACTGTGGCTACGTCCTCGGTATCTTTTTTTTTTTTTTTCTTGTCTTGATATCTGCCTGTATTTTCATGCCAGTATCCATCATCCTTATCCATGTACATACAGCCCATGTTGTTTGAGGAAACGGCTCCATCTGTATATGTTTTAGCCAATCAGATTCCATTTCCTGGTGACAGAAATTGATTCTAGGTGGATAGGTGATTTAGGCTCATTTAAACAAGGTACATTTCAGAACTCTTGCTTAGAATTCTGGCTCAAAGTACTCTGTGGCTGGCAGCCTTCCTTTACCACTTAGGGAGTCTGGCTTTGGGATGAAATTTGTATTATAGATGGCAGAATGATGTACAAAGAAAAATTTCTTGGTGCTGTTGTTAACTGCTGAATCAGACAACCTTGAATTATATCTCCCTTGGATTTTAGTTACACAAACCATCAAATTCCTGTATTGTTTCAGTTCCTTAAATTGAAATCATGTTACTTGCAACTGAGTAGTAATTGAGATCCTTACTCTGATTTCTAATTTATGTATAGCTGTGTATAATGTAAGGAGAAATTTCCTTTACTGAACTGGCTAGAGACTGCTTTCTCTTCTTTGTCTGCCCCCCCCCATTTATTTACTTATTTTTCTCTGTTTTTGTTTTTGTGGGTTTTTTTTTGTTGTTGTTTTGTCTTGCTTTTTGTAAATTCTGTTGTTGCTTTAGGCTCAACTTTGTTCCCTGTTTCCCTCTATTTCAGTGTCCTATTGAGGTCTTACCGTTCATATAAGAAGTAGGGAAGAACAGTTCTCTTCCTTCAACCCTCCCCTTCACCTTCCAGCTGTTTTTGTCCAGTTCACTGCTATTTAGCTGGGAATGGAAGAGAGAAGAGGTGGAAGAGGAAATGTCAGATTAACCTATCTTGCCTTGAAATCCCAGCAACCCTTTGTTCTCACAGACTTTGCCCTTAACTTCTGTTCCAGTTGCTTATCCTGCCTACTAGGTGGTAAGAGAGTCACCACTTCTGTGGCAAGGATTTTAATAATGTAATAATGTAATGATGTAATAATTATTAATAATAATTAGAATTAATAAAATTATTTAATATAAATAATATTTGTATATATTATTAATATAAATAAAATTAGTAAAAATAATTAGTAATAATAATGTAATGTAATAATGAGTTAGGAGGCATTCTTGGCATCCAAGTTGAAATTCTGATTTTTTTTTTCTTGTTAGAAGCATAGTTATGCATGGTATACATAGTATTCTGTCAAAAGTATTTTATGCACATTGAATACTTAAGTACGGTTAACTAGGCTTTTGTGGGACAACTTATAAAACTTAATACCAAGAATAGCATTTTTTCCTGTGAAAAACAGGTCTACTGAGATCTCTAGAAATCTGATTGTGATAAACATCTTTGCAATATAACTGTGTTCCTAATTGGAAAATGCTTGAATTACACTGTTTGATAACTTAGTTTCATGTTTACTTTAATTTGTTTTCTGTCTCTTGCTTTTATATACATTGTCAGCCATTTATGTGTCTCTTACTACTCCGGCTTCTAATAACTTCTCTTCTGTCACTCTTCCTTTTGCTACTGCTAATCTGTTTTAGGGGAACTCAGACTGTTTCTACTGATTTCGAGGTATGATGTGAAAATACAGATTGTCAGATGTCTGTTGTCTAATTATTGCTTTACTTGGACTAGACTTTCTTTCTCTAGCTACCATAATATTGTACATTAATCTCCACCTGGATACAAGCTCCGTAAGCAGGGGTACATTCTCCAAAGTCCTAGCACAAAATTTTGAGAGATATTGGCAAGTTAGTCTCTAAAGAGTTATCTATTTATAATTCCACTAATAACTTAATACATTATCTTGTTAACATGGAAGGAGGAATAAAACTGTATGAGTTGGAATGCCCAGATATGTTTAGTTGTTTTGTTTTTTTATTTTGGAAAGTACTTTCCACATTGTTGAAAATGACAAGAACGGATGTGGCATGTAGGTATGCTAAGCAATTTAAATTCATTTCATTTCTAAATATAGCCCTAAAAGAATATCTTTCCTTTTGAAACACTAAATTGTACAGCTGATAAAGTACTCCTTAAAGATTCTCTCCTGTCTTTCTCCCTGTTGTCCTCCCTTTTCTGCCCCATTTTGGCCCCCTCCCAGAAACAGACAAGAGAGGCAGATGATTTGTTTAGGATTACCTAACTAATTATCAGAAGAGCCAGAGCTGGAAAACTTTCTGAAATTGCTACATTACACTCTAATTAGAATGACTTTTCTATTCTGAACTGTTAAAAAATAGTTTTGAGTTAGATTTTATTCAAAGTTTGGTCCTTGAAAGTAGGTTCAATAAACTTTAACCATAAGATACTTTTCAGTTTTAACATTTGAATTTCAGTTTTTAAACAATAAATTTGTGATATCCAAAGACTTTATTGGTTATGCTAGAACTAAGTTTAGTTTAATAAACAGGCCAGCTTTACTTTGTGAACATTCATTTTGTATTTAGTTCTACATGAGTGATCTTACTTAAGAAAGCACATGAATTGCTTTGGTTTCTGAGAATATTCATCTTGATTTCTCCCCACTGGAGAAATTTTGGAGAATACGTTCATATTGTTGAAAATCTTAAGATGGATAAAGATTAGGTATACAGATGTGCTGAATAGTTTAAATCTAGAACAGAGTCCTAAAAGGAGAAAACATTTTTCAAATATACACCTAAAAATTGGAAAATTTAAAATCTAAAGAAAAATAGAAATCTAAACTTTATGTTTCAGACACTCTTGCCAAAGACTCTTTCTGGCCAAACAGACTAAGAAGCAGAAAGAAACTTTAAAAGACCAATACCACCTTGCTAGCACATTGCTAATAAGGACTAATAGGTACTTAAACTGATGAAAGTGATTCAGACAACAGTATATTAACCCCCTACTGTGCCATGTTTTAAGCTGTTAATAGACATTAGCCTTTTAAAGAAAGACTAACACTTTATATTCGTTTTCTAAGATTTTGATATATTAGTGAACTGTTAGAGCCACTTGGTATATTTGATTCTTACAACTCAGTGCATTTTCCAGAATACTTTTGAGAAAAGGCAATTGGTCTGAAAGTTTAGATTTCATGTAGTCTTTGACTTCTTAATATAGTTAAGAAATAACTTTACAGGGGCACCTGGGTGGCTCAGTGGGTTAAAGCCTCTGCCTTCAGCTCAGGTCATGATCTCAGGGTCCTGGGATCTAGCCCCACGTCTGGCTCTCTGCTCAGCGGAGAGCCTGCTTCCTCCTCTCTCTCTGCCTGCCTCTCTGCCTACTTGTGATCTCTGTCTGTCAAATAAATAAATAAAATCTTAAAAAAAAATAGTTATAGTAATCAAAATAACTTTACATTACATTTTGATTACTATAACTATTTTTTGTAGAAGTTATATGGGAGGAATAAATAATAATATATATTTTTCATTGACAGAGTAATAAATATGGGAAATGTTCATTCTTAGGTTCGGTGTTTTAAAAAATTTTTATAATTTACATATTAAGGCCAGATTTTTTTCAGAAAATTTCCAGTAGTATTATGTCAGTGAAATTATACATATTATATCTATATAATTAAATATAAATAATATATATTGTATATTATATATAAATATATAATATATAAAATATTTATAATTTTATATAAAATATATAATATGTATGTTATATATAATAATTTATATATAATTGGTTGTTTTCCATTAATATGTGTAATTAAAGATGTGGCCTCTAGATAATATGTATATGTGAGAAGGGAGGATTTGAAAAGTGTGATTTCTTTTAAAAATGTTGTGAATAAACTTTAATGTTGACTTCTTACAAATCAGAGTAGTAATTTAAATTTTTGTTCACTTGCATTGCTTTTAAAGCCGTTCTTTAGAGATTAATACATAGTTTTGGGATGTTTTATGTTTTGCGTTTCATAGTAATTTCAGCTACAAAGCTCATAGAGATTTGATGGGGTTGTAGAACAGTTTTGTCTTGAAGAAACTGATTGCATGATGTAAGTAAATGTTGAATATATTGACTGGAGCAGGGGCTTTGATAATTAAAGTAAAAACAGAAGCAGAGTACCTAATTTGTCCAGGTGGTACATTTTTTATGACTACAGAAATGAATGAGACATATACACAAAGCGCATTTCTATTATGTCTCATGCCTGTTCAAAACCAGGGGGAGGGGAATGGAATAAAATGTTTAACTGAGAATGCCTTATATAATTTGTGAACTTGTTATCATGACTACCAAGTTAATACCTGAAGAGCAGGTTTAGGTCTAAGAATTGAGTTTATTATTGAAAGTAATATTGAGGCATGGTAGCTTTTTTTTTGCTGACATTAGTCTTTTGATTAAGATCGAGTTACACCAGTCAATCTCCCTTATCCTGGAATAGATATTTTATATGAAGTTAAAATAAGGAGCCTGGATGACTCAGTCGGTTAGGTATCTGACTGTTGATTTCAGCCCAGGTCAGGATCTCAGGGTTTTGAGATGGAGCCCCGAGTCAGGTTCTGTGCTGGGCATAGAACCTGCTTAAGATTCTCTCTTTCCCTTTCACTCTGTCCCCAATCCTCTCTCTAATAAATAAATTAATTAATTAAGGTAAATTCATTTTTCCATATTATTTTAGTATCAAATTCACCAATTTAATGTCCCACTCAGCTGGAGTTTTGTTTTCATATATTAGAAATAAAAGAAACTGAACAGGTCTTGAATGGCGAGTTTGAGATGGTTCTAAAGGCTGAAATTCCCTATTTGAGAACGAAATGGACAAAAACTGTTAATTCTTCATATGCAGTTTTACTATCGTTGGAGCAGCTGTTACCAGTAAATTTGTAAAAACAAGTGATATTTACTATCAGTTCTTTTTTAAGATTTTTTATTTATTTGACAGAGAGAGGGTGCACAAGCAGGGTGAGCAGCAGAGGGAGAAGCAGGCTTCCTGCTGAGCAGGGAGCTCTGTATGGGGCTCGATCCCAGGACCTTGGGATCATGACCTGAACTGAAGACACACACTTAACCTACTGAGCCAACTAGGCACCCCATTTACTGGCATTCTTTCACACATGAGGACAAAAGAAGGAACCGAATAGTGACATTGAGATTGGATGTTGGACAGTTGTCAGAGTCAGTCACCACATTGGTGACTGACTTATCCTGAATACCATCTTCACAGCAAAACCTTCAGAATTGTATTTCAGCAAAATTAAAATCATATTATATGAACATTTTGGGGTAGTTACTGAGTTAAGTCCTCTAATGTTAAGTCCCCAAACATCTTCTGTATTCTCTTGGAGACCATTGACATACAAAGAAAAATTATTGAGGGCCTTTTACAAAAATAACTTAGGTTTTTCTTTTCTTCAGAATGTAAAATACTGAACTTACCTAATTTTTAATTAGAGACATTAAAAATATGAAACATTGTTCAGTAAGAATAAGTATTAAGAATTTTCTACACTTTCTTTTATGGACATTAAGATAGGGAGAAGAAGGGGAGGAATGAGTGAGAGACATGTTGCAGGTAGATACATAAGGGAAGTAAGGGATAGAACATAAGTAAGGGATCGTAATCTTACTTGCTTTTACTTGCTTTGAGTGATGGGCCTCAGGTAACATTAAAGGACTAAGCTCCTTAAGAGTGCCAGAACTGCTTTATTCTCTTTGCAGTTTCCAGAATCCAGGATGGTGCCTTGAACTTAGTTGTTACTCAGGAAGCCTTTCATAGCTAAACGACTGGTGGATGGATCTGGGCTCACAGTTTTTCGAATATTTGAACACTTAATTGTTTAGAGTGCTTTGATTGGGATAACTAGAGTGACCTCTCAAGGTAGAAAGTATTTGCTTCCTGAACTATATCAGCAGCAGCCTGAATGGTAGATGAAATTGAGCCAAGGGCCACATCTAGGCCCAAGCCAATTTCCCTACTCTGTTTTGCGGCTTGGTAAACATATCCATTTTTGAATATAAAGTCTCTCCTCAGACCTTATCTAAATGTGCAGCTTCCTTTGACTAGAACATTCCCCAGTATACTGCTCTGAATAATACTGACCAGTTGTTCCTTCCTATGTCTCTTCTTGATCATTACTTCTTTCCTGAAGTCTTCCCTGGCTAATGGGGGAATCACATGCTCTTCGTGTGTGTCCCACATACCATCAAACCTGTAGACTTAACTGCAGTTTGCACGCTTACTTCCCTTATTCTTTCCTCTTAAAATCAAAGATCTGAACCTCTTGTCGAAAGCCAGTATTCTTCCTGTGCTTTACATCCCACCTCCTTGCCCTGTGCGTTTGTTTCTTCTCTTTTCTGGCCTTTAATCTCTTTACCAGTATTCAAGCATGCTGAAGTCAGCAACATCTTAAACATTTATTTATGTATGGGGGGGAGCGAGGGATAGAGCGGGCAAAAGAGCACGTGAGTAGGGGGAAGGGCAGAGGGAGAGGCTCTTCAAGCAGACTCCTGGCTGAGCTCAAGGGAGTGACAGGGCTTGATCTCACCAACCCTTGAGATCATGACCTGTGCAGGAATCAAGAGGTAGAAGCTTAACGACTGAGCCACCCAAGTGCCCTTGAAGTCACTAACATCTTAAAAGTATCAACAGTATAAACCTTTATGTTATTTCCCTCCCTAGGATCCAGACTTGTCAAAAGCCGTGTCTATATTCACAGGTTCCACGTTCCCAACTCCTAGTCAATTTTTTTTTTTCCCTAAGATGTTATTTATTTATTTGTCAAAGAGAGACAGCTCAAGCAGACAGAGGAAGAAGCAGGCTCCCTGCTGAGCAAGGAGCCCAGTGTGGTGGGCAGAGCCACGTGGGCTGACCTGTGGCTCAAGACCTGAGCTAAAAGGCAGACAGACACCTAACTGACTGAGCCACTCAGGCATTCCCTTCCCAGTCAGTTCTTAACCTGTTGTAATCTTTCCTTACTAAGAGAAGTGAAACAAAGGTTACCTGTTTTATATAATAGTCTATCTTGATTTACTAGCAGCAGTTGACAGAATTGCTCTCCCCTTTCTTAAAAGTTTTTAATCCAATTTTTTCTTTCTTTTTTCTTTTTGCTACAGTGATTCTGGCGTCCTTTGGTTTTCCTTCTATTCTCTTACCCCTCCTCAGTCCTACTTTTGCTTTTTTCTTTGTTATTTATGCAACAGATTGAGCCACTAATGTATGACAGATACTGTCTGAGTGATAGGGATATAGTGGTGAATAAAACAGATATAAAAGTCCCATCACAAGAAAAAATTGTAACTTATGTATAGTGATGGATGTTAACTAAACTTACTGTGGTGATCATTTTGCAGTATATAAAAGTATGGAATCTTGATGTTGTACACCTGAAACTAATATATGTCAGTTACACCTCAATTTTTTAAAAAAATGTAGTTCTTGCAGTGATGTAGCTTACCCTCTCTTAAATGTTTTCAGGGGTCTACCTGAGTCTCTTTTCCCCTCTCACTTTGTGAACACTGCAGTGAGCAGCTTCATCCATTTCTATGACCTCAGTTGTTTATGACTCACACATGAAGTACTACTAAAAGGTACTGCAGTAGTTCTGCCCCCAGCCTCTGCCATCCATGGTTTCTCGATTTTTAGTCTTAGTTTCCCATAGTCAGCTGTGGTTTGGAAGCAGATCCTACTTCTAACATATCATCAGAAGGTCAGTAGTAGCCTAATGCTATGTCACAATGACTACATTATTCACCTCACTTCATCTCCTCCTGTAAGCATTTTATCATCTCACACCATCACAAGAAGTGAATCCAATACTGTACAAGAGTACAGCCCAATTAGATATTTTGAGAGAGAGACCACATTCACATAACTTTTATTATAGTATATTGTTTTGTTTTATTTTTGTTATTCTCTTGTGCCTAATTTATAAATTAAATTTTATCATAGGTATGTATGTTTAGGGAAAAAATGTAGTATATATAGGGCTCTGTAGTACCCACAGTTTCAGGCATCCAGTAAGGGTCTTGCAGCTTATCCCCCATGGATAAGGGAGTACTACTGTAGTTTAATATTTTCCCTCTCCCACACTCTTTCTCTTGCGTTCCTTATGTCAGGCAGTGGTACTATCTGCCCCACCACCGTCTGCCCAGTTTTACTTTTGGCTTCTCCCTCTCCTTTGTCTTTCCACATCCGTCATGCACCACAGTTAAAGTAATTTTCAACTTTATCTGCATTTCAGTTCCCCCCATAACCACCCTTGAGTAGGCCACCACTGTCTTTCTCTTGGACTACTATCATAGTCTTCCCTTGTTTGCCTGGCCCTAGTCATTCCCCTTACTATTCTCCGTATTACAGTCACAGTGGTCTTTTTAAACTAAAATATGATTATGTCACTCTCCAGGTATGACTGTCTAATTCATTTAGGAATAATCCAAACTCTTTAGTATGATCTTATAAGATGTTATGCTGCTCCCCCTGCTCTCTTGATTAGCTCTTTCTCTAACTACTCTTCCCCACATTCATGAATATCTTTACTTAATTCTCAAACCAACTTACCATATTGTCTCACTTTAGAATCTTTTGTGTTCTTTTTTAGTACCTAGAATGCTATCTCCCTGCTCCTGTAACCATAACCTTTCCTCCTCCTTTGCTCTGCTAATTCTTAATCATCAGATCCTAACTTGATACCACTTTCTGGGGAAAGCTTTCCTTAATGGCCCTCCCCCACCTCCTATTTAATTTGTCTCTACTTAAGAGACAAATATTCTCCCCAAATGATTAGTGTATTTTCCTGAAACAGTTGTGGTTATGGAATATGTTTTAGATTTTAAATGTGGCATACTCATTTGGATAACTGGGTTTCTGGTTATAAATTTCTTTGTTATCTTTTTTTTTTTTTTAGGTCCCCAGGGAACCTAATATGTTGCTGATTATGTTTCAAAAGTAGAAAAATAAGAGATGGGTGCTATTAGTAGTTTAAAAAGATATTTCTAAGGGAAGAATTAAAGTATCATTTCCTCTTTTTGGTGTTATTAACATTACAGGTAACTTCAAGCACATATATATATAATTCTGCAAAGGAACTGGTCGGCCTTTTGGCTTCAATATACTGAAATACTGGTCTCAGTAGTACATTTCCCCGGGCAAGATAGGCAAGGAGGTGAAGTGATCCAACTGAAATTGACTGGCCTTCTCTGTAGAGTATATTTCAAACTTCTCTGATCTAACCCAGATTTAGAAATGTGTTTTATTTTACATCGTGACAGTATACATACCCACACACACACACGCCTGAAATAAAAGTTTAACGAAATAGTCCCATTTTTACCACTTACGAAGCACTCTGTTATTTCCATTCATTCCATTCTGTTTTCTTTCATTGAAACAATGATATCACAACCCACTGAATTGATTTTGGGAGTCATGGATTACAACTCTGACTAATGGGTTACAACTAGCCATTTGAGAACACTCCTATGTAGAAGTAGGTGGTGACTAGAACCTGTTTTCAAACTAGCCAGTCAAACATGCAGAATCACAACCAAGTGGGAGCCCTTGGTATGGGAAGACATGACTAACAGTTACTCGATACCTGCATGATGCAGCATTGGACCACAAACTGGTCTTACTTTATATTCACTACCTTATTTTAGAGCACTTGGTCTTTCTGCTTTAATGAGGAAAATGAGGCACAAAGAGGTAGGTAACTCACTTAAGACCATATAAATAGCAAAGGTCAGAACTAAGGTTTGAACTTAATGCATGTTAGTCTGCCTAACTTTGAAGCCTGTGCTTTGCATCATATCGCTGTGTCTCCAAGTAACATTGCAATACACATGCTAAACTTGGAAGGGAATTAGTGACATTTAGGTGTCTTCAGAATTTTATAGTGGAAAATAACAATAAAAAGCCCCATTAAATGTGAGTTGAGACAGGCATAAACATTGACAAACAGTTAAATAGTGATAGATTATATTGGCTTTCCAGAGAGCTTAAGTTCTTCATGCCTCTGCTCATCCAAGAGGTAGAGGTAATATCCTTAAGGCTGAGATATATGGGGTTTTCTTGTTGGTAAGGTAAATGAAATATTCAGAGGCTTTACTACTGCACCAGAGCAGATAATAAGGCAATTAGAACTGTTAAATTGATGAAACACCAGACTGGGATGAATTATGTCATGAATTGCCAAGAAACAAGAAATTTTACAGTAACTTTTGAGACTAAAGATGAAAGATATCTTTGTAAAATGAAGGGAAATAGATAGTTAAACTTAAAGTGCTAGATTTACTGACCTGAAAAACCCAACTAAGCATTTTAGGGCCGGTTTCAGAATATTATTTATCAGCTTTGTAAATAAATAGAAAAAAAATTGTCAGTTTATGCTGATAGTTTAATTTCTTCTACTAATAAAATGAATTTAGGATGTGTTTCTTCATTTTTTTGAGCCGTAACACACTGTAGAAATCTAGTCCCAACTTCCTCATTATACAGATATTGAACCTGAGACCTAGAGAAATTAAGCACCTTACTCAGGATCACATTACAAAGTCAAGAATTAGAACTAGCACCCAGGTCACCTGATTTCATCGGCTTAACTTTTATTTCACCTGAATAGGAACATTGATAAGTGGCTTCTTATATATATAATTTGATTTATGGGATATTGTACTTTCTTTAAAATTCTCGTCACCAAAAAAAAAAAAAATTCTCGTCACATAAATAATCTCATTGCTAACAAATAATGCACTGTTTGCCAAAAATAGCCAAAAATAGTCATTTGATCACTGGATATAGACTAGCCTTTCATATTTCAGTAAGGAGTGGACTACCTGCTGGTTTTGTTTGTTTTAACAAAGGCATGGGTCATACTTCAGTGTAAGGATCACCTGTAAATATGATTATCCTCATGTAGAAGACACACTTCTTCTGGTAGATTCCTTAGGAATATGGGTCTTTTCATTTTTGTGTCAAAAACTTCAGGAGATAACTGTTGGTTTAAATGGGAAAATGATTCAAATATAAGATGTCTTCCTTCAGAAAGCTTTTTGGGATGTTGTTCTCATGTTTCCAAAAGTCCTTTCTAAGTTCAGAAACCATATGTACATATGCCCCTAGTTCAAGTAGGTACAATTAAATTCCATTGTTCAGTTACTAAGTGTTATATCTTGAATATCCATCCTCTGTATTTTTAATGTGATTAGACAGAATGATTATTAATTGAGATACTATTTATGCAACCAGCTCAAGTGTAAAGCCTTACATAGATGAATATCATCAAGATATAGCTATTTAGGTCAAAGTTACTTGGAGAAGAAATCACTTTAAGAGAATCGAAATTGTGCTGAGTGAGTTGAGGAAAGCTTCCTGGAGGAGATGACAATTGAAGCATATTTTGAGTGAGTAATAGAGGTAAGTAGGTGAGGAGAAGAGATGAGGGATTATTTCTTCTTAGCAAAAGAAATAAGATAAAAATCTCCAAAGTTCATTTAGAAAATGAATAGGACATATTTGGGGCACAGGATGGACAGTTACGACTAGAGTGTAAAAAGCATGAAGTATATAATGAAAATATACCCTGAGGGTCTTTAACATCCTCTTGAGAAATTTGAAGTTCTATAGATACTATTTCTTTTTGAGTGTTTGAGTGAAGCAAGGGAATTCTGGGGACAGTTTGAAAGCTACATGGTGAAGGTAGAGAACACAAGTTTCCTAGTGTTTCAGTTTTTTTTTTCCCCCCAGCTAGGTCAGAACAGAAAATCATGGACTCTGATGGACTATGGGCCTCTCACAGACTGTGTCTAATTAACTGCTTGCGTAGTAGCAGTTGCACAAAGTTTATTTAAAATGAGTGAATTTCTATCTTGAAAATTTCTTTTAGTGGAGATAATACTGTTTTATTTTTTTTAAATGCAAACCTATGAGTAAAGTATATAAAACTGGCCTTTGCGTGTTCGCCACCAGCTAATGACACCATTTAGAATGCATGTAAGATATGTACATTATAATTGAAGAGTAAACAATAAACATACGGGTATGTGAAGGACAAATTAAGCAAAATAAACTTGAATGCTGTTAGTGTGTTTACTTTTTTTCTTTTGACAATTTACTCTTTATTGCTTCAAAATGAAGGAAACATACAGCAAAATACAAAGTCAAAAAAAGGGAGGGGAAGGGCCAAATGTTTTACATCTTCCATAATCTTGCGTATGTGGTAAGGAGGAACCTCCAATTTATCGATACACCATTCTTCTGTCCCTGGATTATTACATAGTATCAGCTGGCCCTAGGATTTGGTTCAAAACTTAAGCAAAAAACCCAAACAGATCCATTAGTCATTTAGAATAAGACCATATGTTTCACAAATAGCATTGTGTTTACTTTTAAACAGAGTAGAATTATAAAATTAATATTCAATGGAGGGAAGCTAATATCTAATTTTCACTAAAATGATGAAGACTATTTTATTTTAGTAAATTTAAATTCAAATTAGTTGTAAATATGGACTAGAAACTAGCAGTTGAATAATACCAAAGGTAATGATATGATAGCACCATATAAAATGGGGGTAGAGCTCTGCATGGTGCCATAGGTGTTATGTTAAATATGTTTTTATTTAAATCATATTAAATTACCTGGGGCGCCTGGGTGGCTCAGTGGGTTAAAGCCACTGCCTTCAGCTCAGGTCATGATCCTGGGGTCCTGGGATCGAGCCCCGCATCGGGCTCTCTGCTCCACGGGGAGCCTGCTTCCTCCTCTCTCTCTGTCTGCCTCTCTGCCTACTTGTGATCTCTGTCAAATAAATAAATAAAATCTTAAAAAAAATCATATTAAATTACCTGGAAGAAGACATGCAAGGAAATCCACAAAGGATGCAGATTTTAGATTGTAATTAGAACAGAGAACTGAAAAAGTGATGAGACATGCCTAGGTAGATAAACATAGTGAAATTTCCTTTGTAAAATTCCATTGAGGGGGAAATGGAGTGGATGATATGCATTAAAAATGCTTTGCTTCCAATTTGGCATTTGCCAATCTGAGTAAACATTGAGTACCCCAGTTAAGAACCTGTCTTTTCATGTTGTAATTCTTTGTATGTATCCAGGATATCAGCAAACCAGAATCGCTTCATAGCATGTGAAACGTAGATGTGCAATTTCATAGAACATAGATGTCCATTTGTTTAAGAGAAAAATTTTAAGATTGAGAGAAATTTTGAAACAAGAAACTTGTAATCACTCTGTCCATGAAGCTGTAGCTCTAGAAAATGTTTTTAGTAGTGACCCAAGTCACTAACTGGGAAGACATTTTCATTTTTTTCTTTAAAAATACCTTAAGGAGAAAAGATTGCAATGTTTCTCCATCTATTAGTAGTGCCTAACTTGAATATTAAATTAATGAGACTCTACCTGGAAATGACTTGTCAAGTCTTCTAAAAAAACAAAACCAAAATTGTTAACTTTCACTTAACCATTAAATTAAAATACTATATTTTGTGGAAACTGCTTTCTTATCCACATAAAACCTAGAACCTAGAAAGATAAGATTGAGAAACTTATAAACATTATAAAATAAAATTTTTCTAGGGAAATAGAGCAAAAAACAAGGCAAGAGGAAGAAAAACAAGGTAGAAAGATAAATGACACATTAGGGAAAGTATTTACCAACTACATGACAGATAAAGGATGGAAATCTAGAATATACAAAGAGCTATAAATTAATAAGAAAGAGGAACACACCAGTATAAAAATAGGTGTGAATATAAACAGGAAATTTGCACATAGAGAAAGAAGTAGGATTGGATGACATGAAATAGCTGTCATGTGGTTGGATGACTACTTATATTTGTAAGCAGTTTACAGATTTTAATCTGTTTAGTTCTCCCAGCTACTGTTATTGGGAGATAATATTATTATCTGCGCTTTACAGTTGAGGAAATAGGCACCAAAAGTTTAAGTAACTTTGAACTAGTGGAACTGGCATTTAAATTCAGACAGCCTGGCTCTAGACTCTGTACCTGTAATGATTGTATCTCACTAATAATCACAGAAATGCAAGTAAGCACAGCAGTAATATTATTGGTCACCTGTAATATTGGCATAAATGAAAACACCAGTACCAGTTTGTGAGAGAATTGGGCTCTAATTCTTGGTGGAAAGATCCATTAGTACCATCTCTTTGGAGGTCAGTATGACAGTATGTATCTTGAAATAAAATGTATAAACCCTTTGACCTAGAAATACTATGCTAAGATTTTCATCTAGAGAAGTTAAGCAGAGAATAGTATAGATGTACATACAATGATGTTCATCTCACTGTATAATAATATTGAAGAATTGGAGACTATAAGTATTCATTGATAGGGTGTTACTTAAGGTATCCTGCATGCAATCAATGAAACACTATATAATCATTAAAAAATACTTGGTGTAGGGCTGTGTGCATTGCCGTGGAAGGATTTTACAATCTGTTGAGTGTGACTAGACTGAGAACACCATGAGGGAAAGGATAGTAGTTATTTTGTTCATTGTCCACATCGTAAGTATGTGCGAAGCAGTGGACGTGCTGGATGGATGGATGGATGAGTGAAAGGAAGGAAGGATATAGTATAGTGTAAAGATTCTAAGATTTGAAACTGGAAGCTTTTTGTTCTTATACCCTTTTAGTAACAGCTCACCATTTGAATTCAAGTCCTTTAAAACATTGGTGTTCCACAAATATTTCTGTAAAAAGGAGCAAGTTAGGTTGCATTAACATCTGTATTAGTTTCCTAGGGCTACCATAACAAAATTACCACAAACTAGGTGACTTAATACAACTAAAATTTATTCTCTCAGATTTCTGGATGCTGAAAGTCTGAAATCATGTTGTCAGTAAGGCCATGCTCCTCCTTTCGAAGGCTCTAGGTTAGAATCCCTTCTTGCCTTTTCTAGCCTTTGGTGATTGCCGACTATCTTTGGCATTCCTTGGCTTAAGGCCACTTAACTCCAGTCTCTGCCT